>NW_015662918.1:184093-234834 GCF_001515625.1 Sinocyclocheilus rhinocerous
GGTGCTTGTAATGATTTTTGCGTCTTTCTCCAACAGTTTAAATGCTTCCACACTGCTGACGTGTGTGCTGCATAATAAACAGTGCACGCCTCTCACTCTGCGCTGGTTGCTATTTGATCGCGTCATATCATTGTTCGGTACAATTTATTCGGTCTTTTCGCTTATTAATAATTTCGGTTGCCGAACATTCGGTGCATCCCTAATAAGAGCTGTTGTTTAATATCCATATTCTTAAATATTTCCTTGTATTATCGAGCTGAACATGCCCCCACATACATTATGTAAACTGACTGCATCACTCTGCCCCCAATTGAATCTCCTAAGCTAAACTTCTAAATCATGAACTTTTCAACTCTGCCTTTTGCTCCTAGTCCTCCCACTCATTAACATTTAAGGCATTTAGAGTGCATTTTCTTATTCAGAGGAACTTACAAAACTTAACCTTCACATGTGAATCAACTTTACTTCTGCTCTGTTTATCAGAAATAATATGTCTTTATAGTGTGCATGTAAACTAGGACATATCTCAGAGTAATCATGGAGCATTTAAATAGCTTAATGTGAACAAAAGAATTCAGCCTCTGCCTGCATTCAGTACAGCTCTGCTATTATGGCTCTGGTGTAAAAGCAGCAGTTAAAATGTCATACTACAAATAGGTGTTGTGGATTGTGCAATAAACAGCGAGCATTTCATGAGAACAATCAAAGACTGCCAACCACGAACAACACGGCAATATGAGGGCCGCTAAACTGCCTTTAACAGGGCTGTTTAGTAACACTTTATTGCTCCTTCTCAGTATCCAGCAGAGCCATGAAAACCACAGAATGTACATTTTATCAACAGGATTTATGCTTTAAGATATCAAATGTCCTATTAATATAATATATTATGTAATACATATATACTACATCTGAAAACAGTCAGTGTCAGAAACATCATATGAAAAATGTAGGGGAAAAATGGACACCCACATTTTTGACCCATATAGTCTGGGGTTAAAAGAAGGGATTTCAGTGAGGTTCTTTCAAGCTAAGAATAAAAAAAATAATAAGAAATGAGTCCATTCAGGCATGGATAAAATCTTTCATGCCAGGTGATATCTGAACTCCCAAGTCTCTACAGACTACCTCCTTTTTTCATCCCTTTTTTGTTACCAAGCTCCTTCAGTTCTTCATTCAAATTAGCCTTGCGTCAAATACCAAACCCCTGGTGTGAAAAAGGTCCGCTAAAGCTCTTTGTGTGGATTCAGTCAAATGTTGGACACAGACCTATACAGGCACGTTTCTTCGTGTTTCTCCACAACGGCCGTCTTGAAATGCAGCGGTGTGGTCTATCTCTAACTCACACACTCACAAGTAATTAAACACCTCAATGAACAGATTAAGAGTTTCCCCATTTGGAAATTTCATTACCATTGCTGTAATTGGATTCCAAATTTAATTAGCACTCCTCTGCGAAACAGCAGGTGATGTTGTGGCGGCAGTCAAGAGCTGTCCAAGTACAGAGAGGTCACTGAAAGAGTTTGGCCGCTGCCATGCTATGGCACAGAATGAGGGATGTTACACCTGAGCTGATCATTTTTGACCTGTTGCTACGCATAGAGGTGTATAAGCAAACCGATATTTATAGAAGAAACAAACAATTTTTTTTGTAATGGAAATAAACTTCTACACAAACACAGAATATATTACTTACAAAGAAGAATAATTGAAATACTTGATAATATGTTATTATATGATATGATATTATATGATATTATATTATATTATCAGATGTATAGTTAAAATAAGGCTGTCAAAGAAGCAGCTTGGAGAATAGTGTACCGGCAGGGGCTAACTGGACCTTGCTAACATTGGTCTTGGCACAATCAACCATTATTTGTTGATATGTCCTTTGCCCAAGAAACATTCTAAGGATTTCCCAAGAAACACACTTCTCTGTGAAAATTCTTATTATTGCTACTGAGCACCAGGAGTAATTTACAAAGCCCCTCTGGAAAACCATATATTGGTGATGGCCCTCTGTGATCAGGGTAATAAATGAAATCTAAAACCTATGGGGAAACGTTGTCAAAGTAAATCCAGAACAGATTGAGGCAGGATGACAGAGATAAAAGAACTATCATGAGGCGGCAACCGGTATAAACCTTAATGGCAGACATCGTGGGATCTGTAATTCATTTAAAAGGAAAACAGAAAACCTCCTGAAGATGTCTCATGGGCACCTTATGTTAGAGGTCAAGATCCTCAAAGCAATAATTAATCATAATTTATTAGCCGGGAAACTTTATGGTGACTTTCAGTGTTATGTCTGCTCTTTGTGAGTCTGTTGTTTTACAAAGTCTTAACTGGACATAAAACAGACCTTTAACATAAAAAAATGAAGGCAACAGTTAGATCACACACACACGCACACACACACGCACACACGCACGCACACACGCACGCACGCACGCACACACACTCACACATACACACACACACATAATGTACACGCTAAGTTTAAAATGTTAAGTTATGACTTATTTTACCATATTTGAATTTACCATAATTGAAAAATTGCCTATTAACATTAAGAAGCGATCTTATGTTGGCTCAACTTAAAAGGACTATAAATGGTTGTATTTATTTGAATGGCTTTAAATTCAGTCCTACAGTATGTGCTTCATCTCTAGTTTTCTATAAGAAATGGAGAACAAACTGCTTAAACTAATGATAACATTGCATGAACACTTTTCGCATGACCACTCTTAACACAACAAACACTTAAAGTCTTGACTCGCTACACTCAGATCACAACACATGGTAGATGAAATAAGAGGACAAGGATGACAATCTTAAGTAAAGGAACAAACACATCTTGACGTCACAAGACAAGAAGTTGATAAACAAGACAGCAAACTACACTGTTAATAAAAATCAAGCGTAGCGTTAGTTCTGGCAGGTCATGTTAGTCAAGCTCGCATCAGCTGACACTCAGCTGATCCCCATCTACCTATATGAATACGACACCTATCTAAGCATTCATATATAAGGTCCCTCAGTATTATCAGCAGTTTTCGCATTGCTCAATAGCTAATTACCCTTCTCCATCCCCAGCTCCTCCTCTGTCAGTCAGGATTCAGCCTTCTGATTATCCTTTGAATCAGACTAATTCTAAAATGTGTACATACAATTATTGAACTTTAACGATATCTGCAATACATTTGTTGGTTCTGTTCTGTTTACCCTGGGGGGTTATCGCTGCTCTCCCTGCTCTCATCCATGCTAGGCTTGGCATCTTTGACGATAGTGGTCCTGACAGAACTGACAAACAAGGCATCCATTTTATTTATTCATTCCCCAGTGCATGCTGGGAACTCCAACACTCAACCCAATAATCTACTTTTAAATAAAAAAATTTCTCAGCATTTTTTTTCTGTTTTTTTTTTTTTTTTTACTGTGCAGGTAATAATTTGAGCATAATTTATAAACTGTGAAGCCTATAAGTGATATTATATATAGCATTGGATATTCCATTTACTAAAAAAAAATTGAGGTGCAAACTAAATTCTTGGGAAATATCCATTGAAATGCACACTCATAATTACAATTTATTCATAATTACAATTTATTCACACTACTTAGACTTAGAAAATCTAAAACTTTACTGTCAAACTAAGCAATCTCTGGTTGAAAATGTTTCAAGTTATTTTCACTGCTGTTATCTTCTTAAACCTGTGTGAATTTCACACAAGCTGCAAGGAATGAAGAGCGCTATTGATCAGACAGGCTCATTTCACAGGCCCTGGAGGTGTGCGCTGGAGACCACCAGGGACATCAATGAAAGCCCCAGCAAATGACATGGAGATAAAAACGTGTCCATGAAAGCCATCTGATCACACATGGAGGATCAGTGGGCGATAACATAAGAAACAAACAGTCATTCCAAGCTATTCAGGTTCTGGGGGGAATTCACTATGAATATATGCAGGTAGAGCAGTTCCGTTTGTAGCCCGAAATCTTGAAAGAATAAGGACTGTAACTTACACAAGAATATGCTTGACAAAATAGACCTTTGTAGTCCTTATGCAGAAACATGTTAGCAGCTTTAAAATTAATGTTTGAGGCATGACTAAATTCAAAGACATTATTTTACACAGTAACAGAAAAGTGTTTTTCTAAAAACCCGTTAGAAATTCCCAAAAGAGCCTTGCGGATTGGTTTGCAAACTGCAGCTCAAACAGGTCCATCACTCACTGATAGCTCTCTTATTTTGCATGTGCTGTGTGTTGTTTTAGCATGCGATTCACTAAACAAATCACGCAAATGATCTCCGCTATACACCTTATTTTTCAATGCAGAAGTAAGCTATTTCCTGTGAATGTGCAGACTTCTGATTCATTATCCGCTATAGGTAAATAACAGGAAGAAGAACAAAGTGCAGTAAACGGTGATATTGAAAATGATTTGTGCTAAAAAACAGTGCATTTATGATTACGATAATAAATTAAAATAATTTGATATTGAATACCAGTTTTCAATATCAACAAGCAACATAATTAACTGTTTTTGTACTGATAAAATGAATTATTGAATAAAATGGAATAGGGATGTAACGATTCCCTCAACTCATGATGCGATATGATTTTCTCACGATTTTACACAAATTATAAGTGAAAAGGCATTCTTATTTCTCAGACAAAATGCTGCACATTTCTTTGTGAAGTTGAAACATGTCTAAAAACAAAGCAAATCCCAAATCAAATAAATAAATAATACAATTAAAAGAAATCTCTTTATATAAACAAAACATATCTGAATGTGAAAACATACCTAACTATACTTTTTCCTTCACATTATCTGTTTTGTCTGTTTTGTCCTATTTTGCTAATAGGATCAGAGCCAAATACCAAGTCAGAGGTTTAGCTAGTGTTTAGCCACAAATCCAGTTTGGCAGTTCAATCTCGAACCATTCAAAACAATTCCAGCGCTAACAAATGAAAAGAGGAAGTGACCTGTGCTCCTGCATTCAACTGAGAATGTCAAGTCAAGCCCGACTAGCTTATCACCGTATACAGACGAAAGGGAAGTGGACAACAGCTGACATTTATGAAAGATGTGCTTCATAAATCTAAGCTAATACAAACGACCAAACAGCATATTGTTGGCTGAAGAAAAAAGAAGAAGTGGAGTGAGTGAAATTGAATGCCTCTTGTTGATCATTTCCAATTTAACTGCTAGAAGAAGTGCTTTGGGTAGTTTGTTGGCTATAAATAACATTATTACAGTATATCAGTAATCTAAGGGACTGGAGAATGACACACTCAAACACTCAATAGTATGTGTTTACAGGCACTGCATTGTTTACTGTTTGCCGTTCTCCTTGTCAGGAAACTGTAGTCACAATTTCTGCAAGCCCATCATGATACGGAGCTTCATGTCTTGTCTTTGAAGCATAATTAATAAGAGGAAGCCACGCTGTGGTTAATTAAATTTTCAATCCATTTCATGTAACAGGCACATTGTTTGCATGCCCAGCAGTTGCACGTCACTCAAAGTGGTACTCGATCAAAGAGGGGCACTTTGAGCAAAGTGACAGATGAGTTTCAGTAAGTACCAGCAGGAGGGATGTCCATCGCCATCAGCACTTTTAAAGCAAGCTTAAAGTGCAACATCACTAATGATACTTAAGCTCCCATTTGTTTTCAAAAAGACAGAATGAAAATAAATATATATATATATATATATATAGATTCAGATATATATGCTACCGTTCAAAAGTTAAGGGTCAGTAAAATTGTATGTATGTATTTATTTATTTATTGTTTTTTAAAGAAATCTTTTCTGCTCACCAAGGCTACATTTATTTGATCAAAAATATAGTAAAAACAGTAATATTGTGGAACATTCTTACAATTTAAAATAACAGTTTTCTATATTAATATATTTTAAAATGTAATTTATTCTGGTGATGGTGATGCAAAATTTCCAGCAGCCATTACTCCAGTCTTCAGTGTCACATGATTTGACTTCATTTTCAATGTTGAAAACAGTTGTGCTGCTTAATAATTTTGTGGAAACAATGAAATGTTTATGAATAGAACTTTTTACTGTCACTTTTGATTAATTTAATGTGTACATGTATTTTTTTTCTTAAAAAATATTTTTTGTTAAATATACACTTTAATTCCTTTTATGTACCATTACAGGCATGTCCCTAACTTAAAATTTATATAAAGATATTTATGAATACAGCAATATCACAGTCAGCCATTATCACTAAGGTCATCTTTGCATAACTCACGTGCTACTGGTTGCATGATATATCACCTCTTGGTTGACTGATTCTCAAATAAACTTCTTAATTTGAAATATACAGTATTACAGCTACCGACAATAGGAAAAACAAAATGATTTAGTACATATTGTATGTGTTATGTAAAATCTTATTATATTGTCAACACTGTAAGATATCTGAAAGCTTTGGCAACTCAATACATGGAGCAGAAAATCAGTTTGAACTCATTATTCATTAAAAACTATGTTAAATTTGGCAGTTTTTAATAAACAATATAATATGTTTTGTTTCTTTTATTTTGAAAGTACAGCAGAGAGAAACAATAGTGCAGTGGGACTGGGAATGCGCCACGACCCGGGACTCGACCTTGGGTCTAAAGCACAGTTGCACGTTGGAACGCTTTAACCTGTACATGAATGCCATAAACATTGATACAAAACAATTCATTGCTACTAAAACTTTCATTTTATCAGCCTGTTTCGTATAATGTCTCAAGAATCAGTAAGCCATGTTATGGAAGCTGATCCACTTAAAAAGCTATATTTAAAGTGTCAAACAGAGCCCCTAATAAATTGTGCTACAGATTATGTAACTTATCTTTTCATTCGCAATCCTAACAATTCTCATTAGCACTATTGGTTTTACACCTTAAACCAGAAAAATGGCTTCGCTTTCAAGACTTCATAACTGTTTGACAGGCTCAGTGAGGTTCTTAATTTTGCACTGAACGTGAGTGCGACAGCTTCACTATAGGGGAGCATGACACATTAGTGCACATTAGCTGGCATGCTAATCGCTGTTCTGGTAGGTAGGAGGTCGAGACTCTGGGAGATGAACCGGAGGCTTAGCTCCCCTGCTAATGCACGCTAATGCTGGCTAATGTGCTGGGGAGACGTAATTGGGCTCCAGTAGAGAGAGCTCTGTGGGAGTGTGTCCTCTCTCCGAGGGTTGTGATTTAAAAGACATGTCCACCAAACTAAAAATGTGTCCGTTTATGTGATTATGTAATATGGAACGATTAGCAAGAGACATAAGCAGAAATTAGATATGTACATATCCTGAACTTCTGTGCATTAGCTGGTATTAAAATTAAAGCATCCCAGGAGAGAGGTGTTTAAAGCTCTGATTCATGAATAGGAAAATTCCACGTTCACAAGCAGGCACCTGCACCCTCTCTATCTATCCATCTATCCATTCCACAAAGCACAGAAATCTACACAATACTGTTCAGAAAAACAGGTAGAAATTACAAAAAATCTATGCATATTTCTTGCTTCAAAGAGTCGCTCTTTTACTTTGACTTACACTATGATTATTCAGTAGAGCTACAGGGCATAAGTCAAGCAGCAAATTAGCATTTCATTACTTGCTTAACGACAGTACTAACCTGCGATTCAACCTACTGACTCTCGGGTCTTAATCTTTAAGCTGCTGCAGGAGAGAAGCGGCTGGAATGCACTGCTATCCATTTTACTGTGTAACTTTTTTCTTTTTTTTACAGAGAGCACAAATCTTTGGTCATTCTAGTCGAACAGACTCTGCAGTTAAAGCTTTAGAGGAGGCAGATTTGTATGCTTCTAAAACTTAGGAGCTCCAGTTTCCTCCCAAAAAGCCTCTCAGTTGTACTGTGGATAGATCAGAGGCACTGGCATTCTCAAATGACCTGTCGAGATATTTATTTACTTAGTTGCACACTGAAATGACCAACCTGTATAGCTTGCAAAGGGGCCATTCACACAGAATATGTTTTTGTATTTCACTGTACTGCTTTTCCATTATTTTTTTTATGTAAATATGTGGTAGATGAGTGTGTTTGACCCTCGTAATTGAGCGTTCACATCTATTGCAGCATTTTGCGCATGACATGGTGTTCTGAAATGCAACACTCAAGTTAAAAGGAGTTCAAAAAAGTTGTGTTAATGGCCCCTAAAGATCTGATCACATTTACCTTTGCTTGGTAAATTTTCATGCCCGAAATCCAGTCCTTTCAATAGGATTCCTCATAATGACAAAACATTTTCCTATGCAGGTTTAAACTGGTCATGCAAACTTGCCACACTGACCAACAGAAAGCTACTTGGTTTGAAAGTAACCTCTGTTTGAACTATTATATTACAATAGACAGTTTTCCCAGGAAAATTTAACTAATTTGACTGCACCTTAGGAATAGAAAATTGATGCCTATTGGAACCTGATGTACAGGTATAGGGTTTATGTCATGTCATTATACGAATTTAACTAGTGAAGAAATAAGTATTCTTCACTCTTATTTACTGTGAAACTGTGGGTAAGTAGGGTCAGATGAACCAGGTAGAAAAGACTGAAAAATCTTGTTGAACCTCATGTACAAACTCTGTGTCTTGGGTTTAACATCACACTTACAGATTCCACTTATATCAGCCAGTGCTAGGTACCTACAATACTTTGTTGAAGTAAAATGACTTCTTCTGATCAGAAGGAAGCAAGCAAGCAAGCTGAAATAAGAGCATGTGGTCCAGTAAAGGACAAATCAGCAGTAATTTGCCTCTATGGAGAATTTAAAGTGTCTAAAATGTCTATAGTTGAATTACACACCTGTTTGGAACATTTGTCCTATTCATAATACAAAAAGGAGAATGATACTTAATTGCTTGTAACTGACCTAGTTTACCACTAATAAAAGAACTAGGGCTGTCAATACGTAAAAAATTTTAATCTAATTAATCACACCCTTTTTCAGTGATTAATCGTGATTAATCACACACTTCATGAAATTGAGCATAGACCATTTATCTTGTTTAAAATGTTTATTTTGTCATCAATTGCTATATCCAGCAAAGTAAACCAAAAGATTGAAGGGTGATTCTCAAAAATCTGTATTTTCTGCAAGCTAAATTTAGATGTCTTTCCAAAAAAGGACACTTCGAAACTCCAAAAGGACACCAAAGAACCAAATGATATAAGGAGCCCATATAAGAACATATGAAAGAAAAAAAAATGCTAACAAAATATGAATTATATAGTATGTGTACAGTGCAACAGCAAAGAGCTTTTTTTCATTTCAGAGAAGTCAAGTTGGGATACCGAACAGAACCACATGGTGATGCCAAAGAAAACCTAAACCAACTGCCTGCTGACTGCATCTACTACAGTACACTGATCCATTCAGAATAACTAAACACAGCAACATACACATGACAAATCAAAACATTATCGTGAATGTGTGGAAACAACGTGCTTCATCCATCAAAACTTTACTAGCGAGACACTGGTTATCCAGTCGGGAAAACATAGTTTGCATGTGTTGTGTTGACAATCCGTTCAGTCTGTACTTCACACAGCGTGTGTGACATGTGAGGGCTCACGCTCTTCAAAGACAATCACAGAATATGACAGAGCTCATGTTTAAAAGCGAAACACACTGGAATGAATAATTCACTGAAAACTCAGCGCGAGACTCTGTTCTCTCTGCAATCTCTGATGTAATTAGTTTAATTTATATTAGCGCTGTTTTGGACGGATTGTTTGAATGCATTCACTTACTGGATCATTGGACTGAAAACTTTCTCGGAGTTTAACGGCTTAAAATGATCTGATCACAAGCAGAGAAGCAAAATTGGGTTAAAGGGTTAAAGGGTTAGAATAGAAATTGTGCTTCAGTAATTTTGCTTTAATTGCGTTCAATTATTTTAACGTGTTATGGATTATAAAATTAATTGCATGCTTTAACGCATTGACGGTGACAGCCCTAAAAAGAACACACATTTTACAGAACCTGTGGACAACATTTGATAGATTACACATGAAAATATTTACAATTAGTTAGTAAGAAACATGTTAGGCTTCCTTTTCTCATATTTGAGTTTTTGTTGCATTTACACCATTTTACACAGCAGGTGGCCAGCCTGTGTTTCGAGTATTTCGAAACATTGAATCATTTTGCGAATCAATTGGTTCAATCATTCAAAGTTCCTAAAAGTTCTGTTTCTTTAATCAACACCACGAACAGTGCAGTTGTCACCACAATAGCCCACCAGTAAAATCTTAACCAATGGCGTGGCTTTTATACCTGAGCGGTCTTTTATATCAGACAACAAAACTGAATGGTTAACCCATTCACACAGTAGGTTTGCGCCTGTAATGCAGTTGTGAGTCCTGATAATTTACTGATTTGAGTTCGGTTATAAAATGTGAGTGTCTGTCTCATGAATATCTGAACTGTGAAATCCCATGAAATACAGCACTGATGACCGTATTCTGCCGCTGAGTGAACGCAGCCATAGCCAGGTGAAGTTCTGAAGAGAAGTGCCGGGGCATGTTCATTTATTCCAACCAACCACAAGACTTGAGTAAAGCATAGGCTATACCTAACGCTGCTTCCTAATTCATTTAATTTAACGCTAACCTCCTAATTAATTTAGGAACTAAACACTATTATGGCTGTGGCTTTTGGAAATATTTTCACTGGTGGAGTGAAAATGCATTGGCAATTGTATAAAATATAAATTACTTGACTTCTTGTCTATTGATGTTATATTAAAACAATATTACACAAGCAATTGCAGGTCTGAATATCATCACTTCTGTGGTTACCTATTCGGACCAACAACAATTTTGCTTGTGCTATTGTTTTCAAACAGTTACAGGACATGCATTTACAAATACAATTAGCTAAATATGTTCACATTTATTCCATTCATTCTGCCAGAAGCCAAAATGCATTGTAAATTAAATTAGAAAAAAAAATTTTTTTCCATATAATTTTGCAGATGAATTACAATTCCCCTTCAGGAACTCGAGCTGCGTCGAGATCGCTTTGGGAACGCCCTTGCGTGACCGCGTTCTGAAGCACGTGTCAAATCCGTCCAATGGAGCAGCGAGACGTCACGAGCGGGGTGTCAGTTGCTTGGCTAATGAGACCATATATAAGCATGGATTCTCTGGCTCCTGCTGGCTGCTTTGAGATAGATGATGTGCATTAGCTTTCCTGTGGTAAGAATAGAGAAATTTTCAGGGGGCCCGATGAAAAATTGCCCATTTGAAAGTGGGGCAGACAGTCTCTGCTCGAGAGACGGCGGGTTTGTCTGAGAGAAAGATTGTATGTTTGTGTGTGTGTGAGAGAGAGAGAGTGAGTGGGACTTTTCTTCTTGTGCTGGTTAATAAATTGCATAGCTATAATCAACATATTTATATTTAGAATATGTGAGTAGATATGTAAGTGCGTCACTGCATGTGTGCAAGGCCTCAATTGTTTTTTTTTCATTGGAGAAGTTGTCTATATATATATATATCTCATGCTCAGTTGTGTACGTTTTGTTCTAATCAGGCCACCATTGGCTTGCAGAAACCCAGAGATGAGATGGTGGGAGTTTGTGTGTGATGGCAGCAGGTGCTTGTGTATATGAAGGTAATCAGGCTGGCTGACAGCTCTTACGCTAGCCTGTATTAAGGCCTGCACCCTCCAGCAAGCCAATATATTTCCCAGGTGGACCAGAAGGTCAATTTCAGGATGGTTGTGGTACAGACGATAAGAACAGAGGAGAAACCTCTTTTATCTTTCATTCTAAAGTAAAATGGAGAACAAAGTAGCACACAAACAACACACAAATAAATAAATAAAATGAACTGACTCACATCTGCATATCTGAGTTACTGCTGTCTTGCCAAATGAAATGACTCATTGTTCTTGAGTCATATATATACCTGCTTTAGTTTGTGTGAAGTATTCCAAACTTTTGCATATTTCTCTGGGAAATGGGCCAAAAATTTGATAAAATATGTGAGTAATTCATCATATGTTGCATACACACAAACACACACAATAACTGTAATTTACAATAGCATAATAAAAAGAAAAAAAAAAGTAGAGTCTGTAGCTGTGCTAATATTCATACATTTTCATTTTGTCTCCAAATCTGGGATTATGTCACATTATCATATACTGATAAAAATTATTTTGTGAAGTAAATAAAACAGAAAAACAAATGTAATTTCTACATTAAATAATTTAGTTCAGGCAAGAATGAAAAAAAAGGGTAAATTCAATATTAGTACTCAATTTAAGCTTGTAGAATTCAAAGTTTAAACTTATAAGTATATTTTACTTGGAATTGTTGTTATTTTTACAAAGATTGTTTAAGTAAATATCAAAGTCATGATCCCGTTGTTCCCATCATGCACTTGGGCATGAATAATTAATAAGTTTTTTGTTTTTTTTTGCTGTTTTGCTGTATTTACAGTGTTTTATGGTTGCTTTCGTAGTTAGGTTTAGTAACTTGCTGTTTTGTGACATCTAAAGTTCATTTTCTACTCAAAATGACCCATTCATACTCAAACACTATTTACTGATTGTTACCATCATTGTGTATCATGTGCCAAGTATTGAGGTCTCTGTGTTCATTTAATAACTACATTGAGTCAACATATTACCTTAAAAAAAAAAAAGGAGTTGTTTACTTGCTTATGTACTTGTTTGTAAGTGAACCACAAGCTTTAATGGCATATTTTTATTGGTGCTATGTTGTTAGAGTAAAGTTTACAAACCGTGACTGAGTGAAATGTACTTGAGTATTGCAGTTTAAACTTAAAATAATTAAGTAGAAATTACTCATCAAACTTTAACTGGCCATGTTAAATTTACTTATTTCCTTTGATAATTTTATATAACTTTGTCAAGTAGATTTTTACTTAATTCCATACTTACATTTTAAACAAAAATTAAGTAAATTTTACTTATTTTTTTTCAGTGTACTACTAACCTAAAGGCTCCAGTAATCCACAATCTGAAAGCATATACTAGTCATGCCTAACACATACTAATTCACTGACAGTGTTCTCCAGTGGTTAACATGTGAAGTGTGATCTGAATCTTTGCAGATCATATTATACCATGAAATACCTTGAATCGTAAAATACTGAGAAAGACAAATTCCAGACCCCCTTTTTTTATTACTCCTGTGGTTATTTTTGCAATTTCCTGCCATGTCTTGAGAATTTCCTCCAAAGCTGCTGTCCATTTTGAAACAGCAACAAATGAGAATAAGAAAATAATCTACATTATTGACTCTTCGATGCCAAAATACTAAACACAGTCTGACTTCCACAGCCCTGAGGAACATAAGCCACATCTCTGTCCTCTTTTTAATTAGTTCTCTGATTTGTTCTGTGAAGAGTTTCGGCTATTGAAGCAGTAATTACTGCATTCATAAGTCTGAACCTCACTCACCCTGAAGCCTGACAGAATCACAATCAGTGCTAGCCAATCTCATCCAATCTCTTGCATTTGGAGAGCGCAGCACCAGATTAGCATTAGCAGGCTGGTGTATATTTCCAGTCACAAAGGTCTTCAGCCACAGTCGGAGTCCAAGCCGTGTGGATTAACAAAGCTGGAAATCTGCATTCAAAGTCAAAAATCTTTCAGTGGGATGATCCACACTCAGTTTTGGCATCTGGCTTTCTTACATCTGCCAGATCGGCTCGGATGCACCTCTGGAAATCTGCAATGGGATCAAAAGAGGTAGGGGGCTTTGATAGAGATTTTGTGTTGCCCTGGGCAAGAGGCTGATAATGCCACTCTCTTCTGGCTCCCTGGTGTAATTGCTGTAAAATAGCTTATTGAGCACATTTGTGGAAATCGTTCAACTCATCAAGTAGTCCCTTGAATAATAATGGTCTCTTGTCTAATAATTCACATTATCACGCATGAAGTGTTCATTTATCTAACAGTTTTTTCTCCTGATAATTGTGAAAATTAGTAAAATGAAATACCTGATCTCCTTATACAATTGACACACTTGAAGTACTAGATCTGAGTTTATTTATGTATGCTTTCCACGTGGATTGTCTGAAATAATACCTTTTCTCTGTTGCTTGCTGAGCTCTTCTCTTGTGGACTAGTTTGAGAAGCTCTTTCCCCGACATCCATATTTGCCATGCTAAGCACCTCAGAAAGGACCCCTTTGATATACTCAGGAGCTTGTAGGGCAGCTCTCCAGCTGGCATTTGGGCCGGAAAAGATGAATGCCTCCCCACCTGGGCAGCACGCCTAATCCGTCTCTTTCATCCCGAAGAGAAGGAATAAGGATAGGAAAAAAGAGATGGTAAAGAATGTAGGATAAGAAGGATATGGAATGAGAAGAGAGAGATAATGATATTTAGTGTAGTTGTTTTCAGCTGGTTTTCCTTAAGAACCCATTTACATTGGACGTCAAATGGCAACCAAAATTTATTGTACAGAAGTCAACAAAATATCCTTACAGAGTTATTATTATGAATTTTATGACTTTCCATGTTAATATCTTCAAAATTACAGTCTTTGAAGTCACTCTTGATGTCTTTTCACCCTTTTTTAAAGGGGTCATATAATGCTACATGCACTTTTACAAGTTAAGGATGACTCCTAAGCGATTGAGGTGTTCTGTTGTTGGATGTAATAATGAACATAGCAGTAGTCATTTACTCCAGACATCTGAGCCACTGAAGACGCAGTGGATTATGTTTGTTTCTGAAGGGAATGCGCCCCCGATCTACATAAATGCGTCTATGTTCGTACGAATTATTCGTGATCCAGCTTCGCCTACAGAAGAAGTGAGTGTAAGGTTTTTTTAATGAATCTTTGCAAATCGCCTTTCCTAATAATGTGCTAATTAGCAAGTTTCACGATGAATACGGCTGAAGTAAACAGTCCCTCAGAGAGTGGCTCGGAAGAGAGGGGCGAGGTCAGCAGAGAAAATGCTACAAAACTGCATGCTCTGAAAAGAGCTGTTTTTGACAGGGTAAAAAAGGTGTTTTTTACACTACCATTGAGAAATTTTAACCAAACTATGTTACAGACTTTTCATTAAGACCCTAAAGAATCATATCAACTTGTGGAAAATGGGCATCCTATGACCCCTTTAAAGCCCATTTATTTTCAAACCGGTGGCCAAAAGTTTGGAGTAATTAAGATTTTGTAATATTTTTGAAAGAAGTCCCTTATGCTCACCAAGGTTGTGTTTATTTGATCAAAATACAGTAAAACAGTAATATTGTAAAATATTATTACAATTTAACATCTAATTTATTCCTGTGATGGCAAAGCTGAATTTTCAGCAGAATTCAAATGTAATAATATTTCACACTATTGTTGTTTTTGCTGTATTTTTGATCAAATGCAACTTTAATGAGAAAGAGACTTCTTTCAAAAAACATTAAAAATCTTAATTATTCCAAACTTTTGGTCTCCAGTGTTTATGACTATGGTTAGTATCTTTTATTATTCACTTTCATCTTTGCTTTTCCCCTCCGGTCTGTGACCCTATCACATTCACTGGCCCACCAGTAGAAAATCACTCATTTAAAGGGTCTAAACAGGACATGAGGGAAGGCTTTTAGAGATTGAGGAAAGCACAGGAAAGTACAGAAGACATAAAAATCATCTAAAATACCCAGGAGGTTAGAGAATAAAGTTCATCTTATGAACTCTCTCTCACTGGTAGTTTGAAGTGCACTCCTAAATGATTTTGGCCCCCTGCCTGGTTTTCATTTTTCTTTAAACTACACCTGATTCATCCAACACACTATACTGAACTCAACCTTGATTCACTGAATGAGTTATCAAGGACTGAAAGTGAATACCATGTATGTAAATCAAATGTGTATTTAAACATTAATACTGTTTCAAATTAAGAAAAGTGGGACAATTACATTGTGTTAAATATTATATTATAGTTAAATGTTTAAATAGAATGCATTTGTGCTATAATATGTATTATATGAATGTTCATAGTATTGAATGGTTATAATCTTTAACATAGCAATGAGCACTGAATTCTCGCTGCATGCTGGAAAAAAGTCAAATCAAATAAAAAAACTTTTAATTGCTTAAGGAATTACTAATGAGTCTTTCCTTTGTATTTTTTCAGACTTATCTTTTTTATCCAACAATCCATCACCTTAATTTCTATGATTATAGGATTAACAATTTAATTAAATGTTACATTACACCCATAAAAAAGCTAGAAATGGACAAACTATGCTATTTTAGCAGCAATATATAGTTTCAATAACAAAAAATAATTATGAATGACTTTAATTTATATTACATTAAAAAAAGGAAACTAAATTCATGGATTCAAACTGATATTTATACAGCTTAGTATGAAATACATTTGAAATAATAATTATAAAAATGAGCAGTAAATTTGAGCTCATAATGGTATTTTACTGGTTCCACTGTTTAACATTTGGATTGTTTGCGATCAGAGGCTCTCAAGCTTGTCTAAATAACTGTAATATTGACCCAATTTGTACTATCTGAAAAACTCAAAATTGCTGTATTATAGTTTAATCCAAACATTAAACATCACGTCTTGACTAAATCTGCCATACTGCTGTTCATCACTTATTAATCTAACTATAGTTTAGCAGTGGCTCTCTAAAGCAAAAAAATAAATAAAAAATTTCCAAGAGCTTTGAGACATGTCCTCATTCTTGACTATTTATACTTGTCATTAAAATTTACCAGAATTGGCACAGAATTACTTTAGATAAAAGTAAGACTGATAAGGCACAGAAATGACCAACACAGAGCCAATGCAATCAATCTTTTGCACTCTTTAGAAGGTTATAGAAACTGTACGTGTGAACTTTAATTTTCATTTACAGGTGATGATTACATTCTTATATACTTATTGAATAAAAGGCACCTACATGGACAGAACGACTTTCAATTTGTTAAGCAGCTCAAAAATCAATTAATCTGGAACTATGAGCAATGAGGTTGAGTGATGAACACATATTCTTTCCATTATCGTCTGCAGAACAGCTTATATATGATACAGATTTCTGTCCTTTGTGGTTGTTGCTTGTCAGATCGTATGATATGAGTCGGTGAGATCTTGCCAAGAATGTACGACATCAACAGTCTTTAATGTCAGACTGTATGACATGCATCTTAGTTGAGTCATTATTGACAGCATTAGCAAGATGTCTTAAGTCACTAGTGTCTTTTCTGACTGACATCCTCATTTACATAAAAAATGAAAACGAAACTGCACAAACCTAAGCAAAACCTTGTGCTAATGTCAGCAATATTCAGCCTGGGAAGCAGAGTATTTGTGGACTGTTCATTTTTTAGAGCAAATGAAAGGTCATTTTGGTAGTATGAATTGTACATAATGAGATATTTACATTGCATATCCTATAGACAAGATGAGAAACGTCTCTCATTTTCACACGCATATGCTCACATCTACATGATGACTCTTTGTCAGAGTCTAGGATTTATCACAAAGGCAATTAAGTTAACATGTCACATAGAAAGCAAATACTTATGTGATTTCTTCCTATGACGAAATAAACTATTTGTTTCAGATGGCACACTGGGCTTTAGGTGGGACACTTGTCAATCTGTTTCCAAAAGAGAGTATTATAGATTTTTCTTCCCTTCAAGCATGTGTCACAACAGAAACAAAGAGAGAGGAAAAAAAATATTAAAAACATTTTTCTTCATACTGTCGTAAATTTGCCATTTGTCATTGTGTTTGGGAGATGGTTATTTATTGATCTCAGAGGTGAAATAAAACAACAGAAACAGATGAAGCATAACAGATTTGTTTTATGTCGTTCTTTGGTGATTTCATTCGGACTCAAGTCTGGTTCCCTTACAAACACCAGCAGAGTAAACATACTGATCCAACAATATGCTCAACAACCACTGGATTTTAGGTTTACAATTTATTTTGATAGTCCACTTTAGACGTAACAACTACATGTCAACTAACACTACTTAATTTGCAACTATGTCAACTAACTCTTATTAGAGTATTAGTAGACTGTTAGATTAGGGTTAGTAGAAAAAGCTGACATGTAGTAACTTATGTATGTTGGGGGACCATCAAAATAAAGTATTGGCCGATATTAAGCAGGCAGTCTACTAATACTCTAATGACTGGCAGTTGACATGTAGTTGCTTGTAGTTAATGGAATGGATGTCTAAAGTGGACTATCAAAATAAAGTGTTACTGAATCTGGTATCGTTTTAGTTTATGGCATTTTAAAAAAAAATCCTGTCTCACTGAACTGCCATCAAGGAGAAACTTTTTTTTTCTTGTGATGTAGCCAAAAAATTAATGCTTCTCGTAGAATGTTATGACTCATAACATTGAGGCACATATGACTCATAACATATGAGGCACGTGAAGTTAATAAAGGAAGCAATGTGCTGTATGAGAAAGGTCATGACAACCACCGAGACAATAAACCACTGCCTCTAACATCAAGGACACTGCAGCCCTTTCTGTTTTCTCTTATATCCCCTTTGATTTGTATCTGTATTTAAAATGAAAGCACGTTAGGATGCACATCATCATCAACCCTCCTGTGTCTGTCTTCACTCTCCAGCACATAATAAAACAAGACTTTGAACACCCAATGGGTGCTGCAAATCTGAGACAGAGGAGAGCTACTTCTCAAAGAGGTCTACTATAACAGGCAAAAGTTTACCATTAGCATTCCTATTCATCTTCATGGAGGTGGTTTTGTGACATAGATTTTTTTTTTTGAATTACTTGCACTTTTGACTTCACATGTTGGAACATCTCCTGTAAGCTGAGTGAAATTGTATATCATAACCATCCATTCTTTCTCATTCTTAGCACATACTGTAGAGTCATGACTTTTTGTTTTCTCATTCTCTCGTCCTCCTTATATTTGGGAAACAGCTGGATGGTGAAAGAATGTGAAGCCTTGTGCTCTGAAGCGTAACTGAGTTTCTGTGGGTTCATGCTCACTCTGAGTCCCAGAGTCCCAGCCCTGTTGTTAGCCACTTAGCTTCAGCGTCACACTGGAGTGCAAGAGTTCACTCTGCCGTGTCGAAAAACACATACGCATCTTTCTCACAGGGACATCTCCAGCCTGATTCACACCCAGAGTCAAATGCTTATGGAAGCATTTCTGGTCAAACAACCGCGGCTGTACCACCCTCTTTTAGATGCGACCTTGGCCATCTGTGTAGGACTATTATTATACTATTATGTAACAACTACTATTTGCCATAAGGTCCAATGTATGCAATGAAACAGAAGTAGCAACAGATCTTTTCTTCCTTATTGTGACTAAATGATTGGAGAAGTTCTGCATACGCAGAGCTGAGTAGATTACTTACAAATTGTAATCCGTTACTGATTACAAATTACATGACAAAAACTGTAGTAACGTAATTACACTTTTTAGGTAATATAATCAGACTACTTTTTGATTCATTTTAGATTACTTTTGACCTAACTCATTTATCACAATTATTTAAATAGGATAATATTCTTACATGACGATGCAAGGAAAAATAAAATATGTTCCAATCATTGTCATTGACAACATGAAGTGCATTAAACATTACATTACATTATCAAGGTTTCATAAACGGGTTCGTAAAGGAATGGTTTGTGAGTTTAATAAAAAAATAAAATAATTAATTAAATCATAAAAATTTAAAATTAAAATAATTAATTTTAAAATGACATCAATCAAAATAAAACACTTAAAAAAATAAATAATGTTATTTGTTTACCTGCATGTCATGTGACCAAACGTTAGAGAACCGTGAACATGCAAATGTGATACCTAATTATTGAAATTTTAAAATCTCAGGGGTACTTCACATAAATATATTAGGTGAAAGAGGGTGGGCTGACAAAAACGTTTGGGAATCCCTGCGTACATTTAATTGAGAAATAATGTGAATGTTTTTATTATTATTTTTAAAGTAACTGTAGTCTGATTCCAAGTATTTTCAAATGTAATTTAATCTAATTACTTAAGTACTTAATTTTTGGGTTACACATTATTTTAAGGTGTCCTTGTCACAGTGTAATTATACAAGTACTGAGTAATATTAATTAACTACATGTACTTACTATATGCTTAGGGTTTGGCTTAGGGTTACTTGCATGTAATTATGCATAATTCATTGTTATTATAATAGTGAGTATATGTAACGTGTAACAAGTACACCTTAAAATAAAGTGTTACCAATTTTTGGAATCTTGATTACGTAATCCAGATTACATGTAATCAGTTACTACGTAGCACTGTACATACGTTACAAGAGAAGTATGTCATTTTCACTGGAGTGTGTAATTTCAGTGTGTAATTTCTTTGCCAATAACAACACTTCTCCAAATAGTCCCTGCATGCATTTACCATTGGTCCAACAAACAAGTAGCCTCACCCCAAACTCATTCCATTGGATGAGCCACTGTTGCTGGTCAGAATCAAATGAGCACTGTTTTGATGCACTTTTCAGCAGAGTTAGCCTACAGATGGTTATAGTCTTCTCTGCATATTAAGCTGGGATAGAAGAAGAAGTATTTAAACATTGGAAAAAAATACACATTTCATCTTTAATGATTGCCTTTATAGCTGAAATTAAAACAGAAGAGCTGCAAGCGGGTCATCTTTCACATGAAATGAGGAAAAGTAAAGTTAAATGTTAAGTAAATATCATTTATGTACTCAAGTATGCCAAGTATGTGCTCCTAGTTAATGTTCATTGAGACTTTTCACAACTTATAAATCCTGAAGTGTTCTACTCCAATTATACACAAAGAGACTTTCTCACTGCCTATTTCCAGAAAACATCCCAGAAGCATTTACACAAGAACAAAAAAAGACTTCTGGTGGTCTATTTCAATTTGATCTTGTTTTCTCTTTGAAACTTGCTAAAAATTCAGAATACAAATGAGTCTTGTCTTTTAACTGAAACTAATTCAGTTTTTTGGATGAGTCAGATCTCAGGCACCTTCCCTGTGACCCAGAATACAGTGTGGTTATTGTGAAAATGCACCAGTATGAAAGAAAGTTTGAACGTGATGCCCTCTGCCAAAAGCTGAAATTCATCAGACATTTAAAAACACGTGTCTTTGATGTTACAGTTTATAATGCAGGGAAGGTAACGGTCCATGATGTTCCTTCATCTGTCATTTTTATTGATGCACATGTGGTTTGAATTACATTCTGGAGACAGGGTGCTGTTTGGGCTGGGAGTACATTTACCACTGTCTAAAACACTCTGTATTTCTCCCCCTTGACTGTCTTCTCTATTCTTATAAGCTATACCATACAATCCTTTTCTGTTATGCAGTTTCATCATAGTGCAAAGACATGCAAACTGTAAAGCAATGGCATTTTTTGCCTTGCTTTTGCTATGTTGCTTTTCAGCACTCAAAAGCCTCTCGATGAACACAGAGAATGAAGCTCTCACTGTTCAACATTCAACAGATTCTCTTGAAGCTGAAAAGGAAACCACAGAAATAAAAAGGTGCTGTAATAATTGTTACATCACTTTAACCATGTGCTCTGAAAAAAGAGCTTGAAGACTCAAAGAAACCAGTGCAAGGTTTAGACGTCAGTCTTTTTCTCAGTTCATGTTTGATCTGAAATAGAGAGTAAATATCTGTAGACCCTGTATCTTCAAGTGCCTATTCTTCACTTAGTATTTTTCATGTACAGATTCAATAAGAATGTATAATTTCTATGTAATTCAATTAGGATAAATCAGAGCTGATTTGTTACTACATACTATACATTATATATAGTGTTAAAGTAACAGACATTTATTTATAACACAATATAATACTATTAGGTTATACTTTTTGTTTCGTATAGCCTTATCTATGTCTACAGTTTCCTCCAAAGGGATTTGATTCCTGTTGATTTGCTCACATGTAAGTGAAAATTTCCCCATTAAAAGAATTTCCTTGATTTCCTGCTGATTGTGAAAAATCTCTAGACATGGAAATATCCTGATTCTAATCATGTCTCAGGAACAAAGCCATAGAGCCTTTGTATTTCTGAAATTCAAAGAGGCTCCCAGAGGGCCCTGGATCAAGAACAGACTACTGTTATAACAAGTGCAGACGTCAGAGCCTTGGGTATTTTGAATATCTATGTTTTTATAAAGTTTTATAACTACAATCAGAAGAGATATTTGAGCAGAAGAGCTGAGGGAATGAGCATCTGAAAGTTCAATACATTAACTTTTTATTAGCATAAACACTTTACTGGAATTTCAGCATAAAGGATTTATCTGATAATATGCAACGTGCACACTCTGTTCATTAAGTTATATGCTTACAAAGACTGAAACCTAAAGGAAAAATAAAACATATATACTGTTGTCACATTTAATTTTACTTTATTTCACACAAATTTTGTGGTATACTGCTGTTTTTCATCTGTCAGAGACTGTCATGTCCCAATGCATCCTTGTCACAGTTTCAGAAAATTACCTGATCCTTAATTAAGCAGTGACAAGGTGTTCTGTAAGTAAATTACAAACAACCTATGATCATCCTATATTCAGGCTACACTTTGGGAATAAGTGTATCCTTAACGAAGAATTAGAATAATTGGATCTTACAACAGGTACATTAAATTAAAATAATGAATTGGTTATTTTCCCAAAAATTATTCTCTGTGAAATATGCTTCAAAGAAGTGACTCTTAAAGTGTGGTCACATTTCTTCGAAATTTCATGGGCAAAAAAGATCCACTGTCTAATTTGACAATAGCGTAATGACGTGTAAGCACAGGTCCAGGGGTGTGAAGTAATGAATTACAAATACTCACGTTACAGTAATTAAGTAGTTTTTTATCAGTAATTGCGAGAGAAATCAGCTCTCATTTTAACCCATATCATGGTGTGTGATGTTGAACTTTGAGTTTCTAATGGTGTTTGTATTTGCACTGTTCTATACATTAATATTTTATGTGCAACAAAAGCATATGCTGTCTCAGTGGCCTTACACATGATTTTAAATCTATTTTTTCAAACTTTATGATTTAAATGGGGATGATTGTACTGAGAATAACTTTCATCTTTTCTTCAACTGAATACTGTTTCCATGTATTTTAAAGAGTTGGCAGTCAAAATTAAAACTGCTGGATGAAAGATATTCTTCATTCTTTATGACAAACAAGATAATGTGAATTACAGAATGTACAACGTTTTTAAAAAGGTATCAATTGCGGTGTACAGCGTTTATTATGAGGGGGTAGAATCCACAGCTCAGTACTCACTACTCAATACTCATGAGTACTTTTAAATAGGCTACTCTTTTACTCTTACTCAAGTAGTTTTTTGGACAAGTACTTTTACTCTACTCGCACTACATTTTTTGGAAGGTAATGGTACTTTTACTTGAGTATATTTTTTCAGTACTCTTTCCACCACTGCACAGGTCACATAGAATTCATTTTCAAATCAAGCAGCTTTCTGTTAGTCAATGCGGCATATTATGTGACCGACTTGAACCTGTTGCAAAATCTGCGTTAGGAAATCTTTAAAGGGGTCATATGATGCGATTTAAATTTTTCCTTTCTCTTGTAAAATTCACGGTTGCATAAATTCCTTCTAAAAAGACTGGATTTCGACAGTGAAAATTCAAACAACACCAAATGTGACCGCATATTTACACAATATTCCAAATCATCTGAAGCCTTAAATTAGATAGTGTAAGTAACAGACCTAATTTTAAGTCACTATTCTGACAACCATTCCTTTCCAGTGAGTTATTAACCGCTGCAACCAGCGGTCTTTTCAACAAATCAATTTACCTAGTCCGCAAAACCCACATGGTTCCCATGCAGCGTACTGTATGAAAAAGATTATAACAAGTATAATTAAAATGTCTTCTTTTGTGTTCCAGGGAATAAGAAAGTTAAATGTAAATTTTTTGTTTTCTTTAACTATGTACAAAAACAAACAAACCAAATTGTTCTTAAACTCATGAGTCATTCAGATAATCATGGCTGATTATTGTCTTTATCACAGTCTCTTGCTTTGCTGATTAACCTCCAGCATGTTATCTTTCTAATTTCACATGTATCACACTGTATCATTTTGTTGCCGCAAACAGCAGAATCCTGGGGAATCAACATCAATATCTGAGCTGATATTACTCATCCATGTTGCAGCACTAGAGCATTAATTGAAGGATTTTATGTAGGCATGCACTCCTACGAGTTTGTGTTATTCACCCATGCTAAATGCTGTTACACTATCCTCACTCACATGTGTGCCATGAGTCAACACCATCATTGCCAAGATGACTCCACTAATAACATAAATACATCTGTTATTTTTATTTTTTTTTACAACATTTCAAACTAATTTGCTAAAATGTGCAAAGCTGTTGAAATAATGCTTAAAATGACCCACTTTGACAACATTTAGTTTGGGAAAATTATGTGTTAGCAGCTTAGTTTATGCATTTACATTTACGTCATTTTAATATCCCACAACACTGTGCATTTTTCATAAAAGTAATAATTTTGATAATAATAATTTTGATTGTAAATGTAAATAGACAAACTAGGCTGCCAACACATCAACTTAAGTTCAAGTGACATTTAATCTGAAAATGAGAATTAAAAAAAAAAACATTTATGATGGAATAAAGAAATGACTTGTTGCCCTTCCTGCTCAAGTTGTTCTGTAATCACTCAACTCCAGTTCCATTCTGGGTTTTCTATTTTACAATCCTCATCATTCATTTTCAATAAAATAGTATTTTTGCTGGCTGCTTTTCCAATAAATGTATTAAATTCCATCTTTTTTTTTCATTTTGGCTGCTAACAGTCGATTAACACTGTTTCACATGGTGGATTCTTGCTGGCATGCAGTTGCATGTGTTATGCTCATGATGGAGCGGTATCAGAGTAATCTTGGAGCTCGAGAGAACACTTACACTCTGACAAAGTGTAAAAACAAAACAAAAAAAACTCTCCTCGCTCCGGGCAAAATAACGCAATTCTGCTTCCACTCCACACCGTTTACATATTCTGCCTCCGCCTGTGTAACACTGAAATATAGACAAGAAAATGTTATCATCCTAGATACTTATTCCTAATTTTAAGTGTAATATGTGCTTCCTGAGCAATGTCCTGGGTCGAGGATGTGTGGGAATGTAGTGATTTTCTTCCTGCTAAATCCTCAGTGGGTGTGCCAGACTGTATGATGCAAAAGCAGTGGCCAAAAAAAGCACAGAACTCACAGTTCTGTTTCACTATATCTGAAATTACGTCACAGGAGGAACAGTCACTGATTGTAGAAGGTCAGAGAGTATGTGCACAATCTGCCCGTCATTCACACAGGCAAAGGAACTGAATGGTCCTTCCTGTTTTCTAACAGTAATAACTTCATTTGTTTGTTAATGGCACAAGATGACTAGCAAGCAGAACGTCTCGGTTACGCATGGTAACCCTCGTTCCCTGAAGGAGGGAACGGAGACGTCACGTCGGATGACCGACGAATTGGGCTCTCGCTTAGAGAGACCAATCTACTTCGAGTGTAAACTAAACGAGCCAATGCACATTGGCATGCGATTATTGCATCCAGCTGCCGCTGATCACAGCGTGAGTATAAGTAGGCAGCAGATGCAGCGCATATTCAGGTTTTCGCTGAGGAGCCGAGCCGGTGACCCGGCCGCTCAGCGGTGGTACAGGAGCTGTGGCGACCGGACGTGACGTCTCCGTTCCCTCCTTCAGGGAACGAGGGTTACCATACGTAACCGAGACGTTCCCTCTGTTGTGTTTATATTTTGCTTAGCCTATAATTTTAAATGACAGATGTCATATTTATTTTTCTCTTCCTTTTAGAGGGCCCAGCACGTTCCATTGGCAGCTCAACTGGCTGCGGAGTGCCTCAGACCGCCCGCGCTACTGCCTGAAGTAGCCCCCCCTGGCTGCCGCCATGAGGAGAACTAGATCGAGGCAGAGGCAACGGAACTCCGCCCCTTTGAGGAAACGGAGCTTGGCCCGCGACTCCGAGATGATCATCTTCCCGCAATGAAAAGATGACTCATCCACAAATGCCCCCTCAGCGTGCTACATGCCCAGGCACGTGAGGCAGCGATCGTGACCATCACCCGACGCCAGGTAACGACCGCATCCATAAACGCTCGGGTGATACATTGTCTATAGTAAGACCCACATCGTCTTTACAAAGACGTAACGTCAAGTTTGGCAAGCAACGTCGTCTTTAAAAAGACGCACCCGAATTTGCTCTTTTAGGGAAAAAGCTCTTTCAGTGTGCTGAAGCGCACAGGGGAGATGGCCGTCTGCAACACACACAGGGGTAGTGCAGCCTGCTGTGTGCAACCCACTTGACACGGGAAACCACCACCGCTGAAGTGCCGTACCGCCAACACGAAGAGCTCTCCAAGAGCGCGCTGAACTCGTTCAGTCTTCTTCTCTCAGTAGAGTAGTCAGGAGCAGAACGATGTGATCGCTCGGCTCCGAAGCGAAAAGCTGAATATGCGCTGCATCTGCTGCCTACTTATACTCACGCTGTGATCAGCGGCAGCTGGATGCAATAATCGCATGCCAATGTGCATTGGCTCGTTTAGTTTACACTCGAAGTAGATTGGTCTCTCTAAGCGAGATCCCAATTCGTCGTTCATCCGACGTGACGTCGAGAGTGACCGACTGAAAGGGAACATAATATAAACACGCTGTGTAGGGGAAATAGACTACCCAGGGTGTCTTTCTGCCATCTAACATTTTCCCTATATGTTGCAAAATGACATGGAAGTTAGTCCTAACAAGGTATATGTATGTGTGTCAGTTTGGGGATGCCTAGAGAGAGGTCACTCACCCGTTTCTGATGAATTCACTCCATACGTCCCTGTGGTTTTATCATTGAGTTTGGTTTAGAACAGAGTTGTTGGTGTATTTGAGTTTTAAGCTTGCTTAACCTTCATATTCTATTCAGACTGACTTGACACTCCGATAAGAACAATTAAAACATGTCAAGCAAGTTGAAATTTTGTTTTTAAATTAATTTTTCATTAGCAAACATCCTGAAGTTTCAGTCTTATACTTTAATGTTAAAGGGGTGCTTGACTGTTTTTTTTTCTAGGCTTGATTGTGTTTATGGGGTGCAGTCTAACATGTTAATGCTTTGTTTAAAAAAGAATGCATTTTTCAAATAATTTACCCTTATTCTACACCGCTCTGTCCCTTCTCCTTTGAACGCTCTGATTATCTCCTGTTTTTATGAAGCCCCTCCCTCAGAAATACGCAATGGGCTCAGATTGATTAGATGGCCCAGTGTGTAGTGATTTGCTAAACCGCCAGTGCATGTTTAAACGTCACACCCCTCACCTCAATGTGCTCTGGTTGTATTGTAAACAATGGCGTTGTCAATATCGCTTATCAATTTGAGCCCCGATTGAGACGCAGAGGATATTAGTGAAGAGGATCATGCAGAACCTGTGCAAGCACAGGGCTCTTACTGGTATGTTTTTTGTTTGTTGTTGTCTCATACTTTTGGATACACTGTTATTTGTAAATGCAACTACTTATGTTAACTCTTAATATACGGTTTTCTCCTGATTAAAGCTTTAATAGAGCATGGCAATCGCATGCGCGCCCATCATAGCTATGTGAAAAATATCTGTCTGCCTTTACACAAAGTGTATAATTGGAACAATTTATTGCTGGAGCTGAGCTGATGATCTGAATCAGGAGAGAGAGAGAGAGAGAGAGAGATGCAGAGCAGAGCAGGGGGACGCAAGGAACAGTATTGAGAACTGCTGCTTAAGAACATTGATTTTGAAACTTGTGAATCCATTAGAATCGTTAGAAGACAGAATCGTGATTCATATATGAATAGACTTTTTCATGCACCCCTAGTTTTGACGGCATGGCAGCAACTCTTCCTCTTCTCTAAAGCAGCGCAACATGGCCCCGCCCCCTTTGTGGCATGTTCCCGGGGGGGGGGTTTATGTAAATTTCTGGGTTTGTGACGTCACAAACCCAGGAAGTAGCTCGTTGTAGTCCTTACGAGCCGTTTTTGTAGGCATTAAACTGCTATAATTTTAAAAGATATCTCCGTTTGCATTGAACTTTCAGCGTCGTAACTTTGCAGATATTGTTTATGCTCAAACAGCAACATTGCACACTAACTAACATTAAAAAAGTGAAATCGCAATCAACCACCCCTCAAAGTGTGCAGTCAAAAATTTAAATACTGTTATCATTCATTCACCTTCATGTTGTTCGAAACCTGTATGACTTTTATTTATTTTTCTATATAATAAAAGTCAATAGAATCTGATGTTCATTGGACACCAACGTGCTGCAAAATATCTAAAAGAAAGTCATACAAGTTTGCAATGACATGAAGGTGAGAAAATAATGACAGAATTGTAATTTTTGGGAAAAATATCACTTTAAATATAGTTTTTGAGATATTAAAATGGCCTCTAATGAGGGTTAAATGTCAAGTTTTAGTATTGCTAAAAAATAATGACAATCATATTCAGAAGAACAGTAGTACATATTAATTAGTATCTTAGTATCATATTTAATAGATTTCAGCTTCCAAGAACATTTTTCATGGGCTTACTGGACTTAGATGAATGAAACAAAGTTCTTGAGATGAGATTTAGTTCAATTAAACTGGCCATTCGATAAATTAACCCAGAAAATAATATTTTTTTAGGCCCATGCAGAATCACCCTGCTGTGCTGAGTAATGGCAGTCAAGCAGCAATGGCACAATGCTCTCCACCCCTGCAGCGCGTGCTCAGAAACATCCCATAATCCTCATTAGGGTCTGCCTAATGACTATTCAATGAGGATCTATTATCAGTCATTAAACACAAGGTTTTGTGCGTGACTAATTGGATTAATTCTGTGATAAATAGGAAATCGAAATTTG
This sequence comes from Sinocyclocheilus rhinocerous, assembly GCF_001515625.1. Taxonomy (NCBI): domain Eukaryota; kingdom Metazoa; phylum Chordata; class Actinopteri; order Cypriniformes; family Cyprinidae; genus Sinocyclocheilus; species Sinocyclocheilus rhinocerous. Next base: position 213,054 of record NW_015662918.1, read on the forward strand.
GTAGCAGTATTTATTGTGTATCAGTAAACAAGAGAAGAAGCTACAACTGCTGATTCTACAGCTGCATCTATTCCACAATTAAGTTATTAAAATGCTTTGGATAGCATTACAATTATGCTTTCTGCTTACAATTATATTATGCATTCAACAATGAATCTAAAATGGTGTCATACTTATTCTTTGTGTTTAATTGGATGTTAATATGGCACAATGGAAAACATAAAAAATAGATGAGTCGAAACCAGTATTATGCTGGCCTCACAAGAACCGACCCATGTACATTGGATTACTCATAACAAATGAATTTCCACCCACTCTGTCTTGCTAATTCTCACTTTGTGCCCCCCCCCCCTTACGTAATTTTTTTAGGTTTCTTTTTTTTCTAGGTGCAAATATAGCATGATAATTCAACTATTAAGCTGTAAATAGCAGTTTCATTAACACTACATCCAACACCCTTTTGACACTGATTCTTCAAAGATTATAAGGTGTAATTTCATGCAAATTATTCTATTTTCATAACACTATTACTCAGAGGCCATCAGTTACATTTTAATAAGTATTATAAGCTATTAAGTCAGCATGAAATAGAAATTCACCCTATATTTTCTAAATGCATGATATTGATCTTATTATGAACGATTTATCCATGCAACAACTGTTGGACAGAACCAAGTCCCTACATTTATCGACAATCTGTTTCACTCGCATGTACATCACAATACAGAAAAAAGATCTGTTGCTACTTCTGTTATGTCATGACATTAAAGGCAAACACTTTGCTTCTGATTTAGAATAAATGTTACAGTGCTAAATCCCAGAATTTTTTCTGATACATTAGTGATAATTTAGCGGGTTAGGTTAGTTAGTTTGGAAAATATAACCTAAATTCTAAGCTAAAAGTTATCCAAGTCTAAACAGAGTGCATGACCCTTCCCGTTATATATACAAAAAGTAGCATCAATTATATTGCTTCGCAATTCACAAAGAAAGCAATAAGCAAACTTTAGGGAAGGAGACATAACAGACTAATGAAAAGCTATACAAAACAGAGAAGATCAGAAGATCAAAAGAACAACAGAGCAAAATAATAAACAGCGTGTGTTCAAAGGCTCTGGAATTTCTCCTTTTTTTAGGTCCAGGTGTTGTCTGTTTTGTTATTTTTGTCAGTAGTAGATAATGCAGAAGGGTTCTGAATGCAAATCTTTTCCCCAACTCCTGCCAGATCGTAACTGGGGGCATAAGTAAACCCCATCTGAGCACAGAGTGTTAATCTCCCTCTGCCAGTGTTAATTGCCGGTTTTATGACAAATCAGGCCAAAATGCAGGAGAACATGCCTGGATTTACATGCTGTTTACAAACAGATGTCTGAGCGCAGAATAAATAAAAGCATATTTTGTCCTCTGGAAATGGCTTTAATCAAGAACTTCAGGCAGTTTTAATCTCAGAAACAAAGGTCTTTAAGATCATTGTTTTGAGCAGTGTTTTGTAGAGGACACGGATTAATTTTCCAGACCACTGAAACCTTGTTAATTATTTTATTTGTATAGAACTTTACTAAATTTCTACATATTTATATATATTTTTTAGATTTTAATCGTGTGTTTAATATACCAGCAGATCTTGCAGGTGGACATTAAGTTTGCATCCACATCTGAGTGTATGATTAGATTTCCATATAAGCTATAGCGTCCTGTTGCATCTCATTCCAAGACGAATGGTTAAAATGTCTCAAATCTATGAGGCCAATTTAGATTTATTTGATTGTCTGATAAAGCTAAACTAAATTACAAGGTAAGCTTTCGTGTTGTACCTGTCGTATGTTTGTCAGCTGATTAAAAATCTACATTGATTACAAATGAGTAAAACAAAATCAAATGAAATGTTAGAGATAAAAATCTAAATCTTTTCATCCAAAGAATGTTTCTTATGTGCAATCTATCTTTACCTGCCTCCACATCCACGATCATGGTATTAATGTAGATTTACAAGCTGTAAAAACAGATGTGTGATAGTCTGACCACACAAAATACGCAGAGCACTGAATATTAAATGATCCCTGTGTACAGCTCTCGACACAACTGTGTATGCACTTACTTAGCTAATGCTTAAAGAAACAGTTCACCCACAAATGAAAACTTATTTAAAATCCAAATTATTTACTCACCATAATGTCATAATGTCACTCCGAACTTGTATGCTGTTATTTTGTTCTGAGGGACAAAGAGGTAGCAACGAAGAAACTGAATCATTCTTCAATCAATTACAATTCAAAGAAACTGTCCGGAACATCAATTGATAGAACAACATTTTACTAACCATAAGCAGCTTTGCAACTACATTTTACAACAATTAACTCTAGTCAGTAGAATGTGTGTTGGGGGACCATCAAAATAAAGTGTATCCATATACTAAGTGGACAGTGCTCTAATACTCTAGTGACTGGTAGTTGACATGTAGTTGCAAAGTTACTTATATGTAGCCCCACCCCTTTTCAGCACTGTGCTAGTTGTCTTCTGTTCACTTTTAAAAATAAAGCTTTCGTTTGAAAATAACATTTTTAATATTCATTCACATCAAATAAAAATAATAATAATAATATACTTCTTACCAAATAAACTAATACAGGATACCACCACACTGTACTACTACACTGTTGCCACAGGTGAGTCCCTACAGTTGTCAGGACATCAAACTCTTGTACTGAATTTGTAATGCAGGACTGAGGGGTCAGGGCATCAGCAGCAGGATAAGCCGTGTCTCGCTGATGCTGGCAGCCACAGTGTAGAGACCTGAGCAGAGGTGCAATGGGAGAGAATTTCCTGAGGTTAAAAACAAGTCAAGCAGCAGCATTTTTGGATGCGCTCTGGGGGCCATTTGGCAGATGCTGGTAAGCTGGAAAGAAGGAAGTTGCAATAGGCTGGCCGTGAAATGACTAGGGCCTGGATAGGAAGTAGTGGTCAAGGAAGGGCTTTATTTTTTCTTTTGTACTTTTCTTTCCTGCTAACACCAATTGCAGGGGAGGCCACATGGGAGCAGTCTGGGGTTAAGTGCCTTGCTCAAGGGCTCAATCCAGACAGGGGCTCCTGTACCTGAGCTCAAGCTATCAACCTGCAAGTCAGCCCAGATAAACCAATAAATCGTTTATCAGAAGGTGAGAACACAAAAAAACTTTCACATTTTGTAATACAAGATTTCTGTTTCAACTAAATGATGTGCTCTCAAACTTCAAATTAAAGAATCTTTAAAAAAAGTATTCACAAAAAAGTTTTAACATTGATAATAACAAGAAATGTTTCATGAGCACAAAATCAGCAGTAACACTTTAGATTAGGGTTTATTGGAACTTATATAGCACACATGCATGACCATATTCTAGAACCCTTAACCCTGCCCAATACCTAAACATAACTACTACAACAACTGCCTTACTTACTATCAATAAGCAGCAAATTAGGAATTTATTGTGGGGAAAACTCTTAGTTAATAGCGAATATGTGTCATAAAAAAATTGCCTACAGGAATATTACAATTAAAGAGCTGTAATGACAAATGGTGCTCCTACATGGGAAGAACCTGATGTCTGATGTCATACAGCAGGTGATAAGGTTAAGTGTCTTCATCCTGGTGCTGACAAAAGCAATTATATTTCTTTAATTGAGTGACATCCTGTTTTACACGTTTCTTGCCCTCTTTGAAGAGCTCATGAACTCTGTCTGGTTATTCATTCCCTTTACTGCCTCCCTCTGTCCTCCGTTTGCAGTGTGCATGACGATCCGTCTTTCTCTCCCTCCTTCATTGTCTCTTGCTCTCGATTTCTTTGTGGTTCCCTTTTTCTCAATGTCTGAGCAGGAACGAAAACTTCCACCCGCCCTCTGTAACAGCGAACTGACAGCTCATTTATATCCACAGCGATGGAGTTCAATCCTGTGCGATCTATTAATCTATTCCAGCACTCTGGCCTCTCCATAGCTGCCCCCTCGTTCATTAGCTAGAACAAAAGCCTGCAGAGCAGAATTCATTAAGGACAATCAAACACGGCTCCTCTGGGGCCATTTAATGTGACTTCCATTATTAACGTTATCATTATTATTAATACGCAATAGCAGAAGGCATCTGTGTAAGGTGCGCCAACGACAATATTGAATCCTTAATCATGTGGTGGAGGTCGACTGTGGCGATGTGACTCCAGGTGGATGGTCTGGGTGGAGGTCTACTCTCTCGAGAAAGACACACATTTATGGCAGATTAAAAAGAATAATGAGCACTTGGAAATCTTGGAATTGTACTAGAAGAGAACAAGCAAAGTGAACGTCTCAGGTTACTTGTGTAACCATGGTTCCCTGAGTAGGGAACGAGACACTGCGTCCTCTAGGGGTCGCTATGGGGAACGCCTCGTCGTGACCCGTGTCTGAAGCATACATTGAAAAAACACCAACTCGTTGGCCGGCGACAGCTTGCTGGAAAACAGAGCAGTACTGGTGAAATAACTTCAGCTAGATGCTATGAGTTGTATGTAGACACAGTTTTGTTCAGATATGATGAACATCATGTATACAATACCAAACAAATCAATCTCCATTTTATTCCATCTGCCTGAGAGAAATGCATTCTTCACCATAAATCATTTCACATCATACTGGGCAGAATTAAACAATAATCCTGCATTTTTAGTGATATGGATAGTTATCTGGAGCTTTTTTCCTTTATTAAGTTGACCAAGTTAACCAGAATTGAATCTCAATGCTCTCAAGAAGGAATTTCATAAGTACTAGCACTTCACAACAAAGTGAAAAATAAAATAAAATATTAGTCTTCCTGCAATATCAGTAGTAAAGAGTACCTCAGCGATTTCTGATCGACTTTGAGGTCTCCACTCCACTGTCCTTTAAAAAAAAAAAGACAAAAAGCACAAAAATAAAATAATAATAATAATAAATACCTGGCAATGTATTAAAAAAATAAACAACAAAAGTGGCTTGCAAATAACATCCCAATAATGAAATCAATATGTGACTGAATGTATTCTTGATTCCTGAAGCAGCTCTAATAAATCAAAATAATTTTTACAATATTAATTTTATTTATATTTTTGTCTATTTTTATTTTATGAAGAAAATTTGATACTTTCTTCGGTGTTCTATTCCAATACATAATCACAAAAAAAAATTATAATGAAAATGGAATAAAAGCAATTAAAATGAAGCAATTACCAACATGCTGAATGTTCTTGTTTAATGCTTGTTATGATTACATAGTGTGCTACATAAATTAACCTCAAAGTACTCCATGACAAATCAGGACAGGCCTAACAACAGGTCTAGATGTCTATCAGAACATTATCTCATTCCAGCAGTTGAATCAACTCAAAGCAAGCGAGTCTCACTGTGTCACAGAAGATGGATTGCTCTGACACATACAGACAGGTCATTAAAATGATGGACAGCTCAGCCGGAAGTCGATCTATAAATGGAAAGACGATGGCAATGGACGCTATGTGAACAGACATCTAGCAGTCGAAAAAAAGCCACAACATTTTTTTTCTCCATAGTTAGTGATTACACTGATTCGCTTTATTAATAGATTCGCTTAGCTGGTCGACATACAGCTGGTAATATATACTAATGAAAACCTCGGATTTCACTGCACCCACTGTAAAACCCTGCCAAACAATGTGACTGATATGATCTGCTGATGGACGTTTATACGAGGAGCAAAATTGTGCAGCATGCTTGACCTGCATCTGAACTTGGGTCCATTTCGCGAAAGTTTGAGAAATTGCCTTTCCCACTTGAAAATCCTGCTCATTACTGGGCTGATCATGTTTCACCTCCGTGATCTGCAGCTTTTGATGCCCTCAGGCTGCTTGTGAAATATATGTAAGCTATAAGACGGCGAGTTTGTGAGCATTTGTGCGTGTGCAGGCGGCTGTTTCTGAACACTCAACTCGAGCGTTACCTCTCCTACCATTTTCCAGGTTTGGTGAGGAGTAGTTTAACATCCTATGAAGAAAGAAAAAGCCCCAGTGTCGCAAACGTCTAGTCAGTGGAGTGTGACAATGGTCTCTGTAGATCCACAGTGGTAATACTTTAGTCACCAGTGAGGGTGTTTAGTTAGTGTGCAGTTGCATGACTGCAGTGGAGAGATGCTCTCTTGACAGGTGCGGCGCAAAATTGGCTTTTATTGGAGCTGAGGAAATGTTAGTCTGTGGAGAGAAGGAAAAATAATGAGAGCAGAGAGAAGACCAGAAAAGTGTGTCACTCTGATGGCTCGAGGGGAGAGGAACCAGCACTCCATCTCTCCAGATCCGTCTATCTATCTCTACCAAGAACCTACATGCTAAAGCTAAAACGGTTCTCTACGTCATTCATTCCCATCCGGAATTAATTGGAAAGCATTCAACCCAGTCCCATGATTTTCATCCTTCCTTCATTCCTGATTTCATATCTGGAGCATTAACTTTTTTTATTTTTTTTTAAAATATTGACTGCATTCCCAAACCATATCTTAATATCATTTATCTGTTTCTCTTTTATCAATATCTGTTCATTTACATTAGGAATTACGGTAATTGGAAAATGATCAAGCGAAGTTCCATGATTTTTTTTCTCCTTTCTTATTTCATATTAGGAGTAAAAGAAAATTCTTACTGTATCGTTAAACCATATTGTATCTCATTATCATTTGTTAAAGCTAACAACTGATAGAATTAATTGAATCAGCTCTCAGTGGAATTAATTCACATTCTGAATTAACTGGAAATCATTCAACCCTTTCCCACAATTTTCTTTATTCCTTCCTAGTTACATATTTAGATTAAATGAGCTTGTTTTTACACATTTTAAAAATACTGCTATATCCTCAAACCATATTTCACTATGATTTCAGACTTACAGTATATGCCCCCCAGAAGTGTGTGTTCTGTAAGTGAACGCTGCATTATTGTACCATCCCAATGAGGCACAAAATCACTTTCACTGACTTTTAACAACTTTTTTTTCTGCTGGTGCAATGACCTGCCCAATTCGATCCAAGCACCTGAGTCTTCAGCCATCTTCAAGAAATGGCTAAGAAAATGCATCTCTTCCATCTACACTTCCAATCTAACACTAGCACGCCCTATTCTATTTCTATTCTATCTTCTTGTTTTCTTTTTATTTATTATAAAAAAACATGACCTTCTAACACTAGTTAGTCTGTTCTAGTCTGTTCTATTTCTATTCTATCTACTTTTCTTTTTATTTATTATAAAAACTTGACCCTCTAACATTAGCACTATTCTATTTCTATTCTACACTTTTCTTTTTATTTATTATAAAAATCTTGACCCTCTAACACTAACACTCTAGTCTATTTCTATTCTATCTACTTGTTTTCTTTTTATTTATTATAAAAATTATTAAATCTAAATGTAATGTAAATGTAAATTATGTGTTAACGCTAAAACCGTGTTTGATGTAATTCATCCATTTCCGGAATTTATTGAAAAGTGTTCAGCCCTGTCCAACAGCTTTCTTTCTCCCTTCATATTTATGTATTTAGAGTAAATCAACTTGTATATGTTTTTAAAATATTGACTGTATTCCTAAACCATATCTCACTCTCATTTGTTGAATGTTAAAAAAGTATCCAACATAATTCATTCACTTTTGAAATTAATTGGAAAGCATTCAACCAAGACCACAATTTTTTTCTTCCTTCCTATTTCGTATTTAGAGTAAATGAACTTGTATTTAGATATTTTTAAAAAATATTTACTATGTCCCTAAACCATATTCTACTACTGGGGTTAATGGTGTGCTTGAAAATATCTTCTAATTATCTCAAACGTTCCCTCCACCAGTGGCGGCAAAAGCTGCATGCCTCATTATAATTCTCTACAGAAAATAAAATGAACATTATCAAGTGACTGCCAAAAGCTGCCCAGGACCCAACAAGCATCATACCTTCAGAGTCACTAAGTAAACTAATGAATTCATTCGGAGTGGTATAACTCTATTTTACAACCATTAACAGAGTTCCTCTGCAGCCAAAGACTCCATATCGGTTCATTGGATTGTTAAATGTAGTCATGCATTATGCAGTGGGATTAATTGAAAATGGCCGCTCTGAGAAGAAACAGTGGGGGCCAGTACATTACAAGGGGGCCTGGGCAAATTCAAAAGCAGATTTTACTGAATGGCCCTTCAGGGTCATAACACTGTTGGATTAATTCATGGTGAGTGTGTTTAGAGCAAATGCATTGCCTTATTATTAGATGGAAAGCAAGGTATGCTGTTCTGGGAAAGCGACTCTAAAAGGAAGTGCCGGCAGTTCCCAACAACTTCAAAAAGCTTTTTAAATGTGAGAACCTCTTGCCGCAAAGCTGCACCGAGGAGAGAAAACCTCACCTGAATGCTTAACGATTAGAGAGGTTGTGCATTGAAGGAAAGGGAAGTCAAAGATCAAGAGCTCTTGAGTGAGAAGACAGACATTTTGATGAAATCAGCAAGTAAATTGTTCACTTAGGTGAACTACAGTAAGCCTGTTGACAGTGTTTAAAAGAAATATAACGATTTGGCACTTTAGAGCTAAAGAAAAATCATACATGGCAAAACGGAGGGTTTCATGCTGGGATGCTTCTCTAACAGTCAGTTGGCCATTATTACAAAATAAACTCCAGGCAGTGTTCAATTTTACACTGTTTTTGTTTTGTCTTTTCAAGAAAATACACTGTTCAAAAGTTTGAGGCCAGTTAGATTTGTTAATAGTTTTTAAAGAAGTATCTTGTGCTCAACCAGGGCTGCATTTATTTGATAAAAAAAATCAGTAAACAGTAATATTGTGAAATATTATTACAAAATAAAATAACCTTTTTTTTTTATATATATTTTAATATAGTTAAAAATCTAATTTATTCCTGTTAATACTCCAGTCAAATCATTCTAAAGCTGATTTGGTGCTCAAGAAACATTTTTTATTATTATCAATGTTGACAAAAAAATTTTGCTGATTAATATTAGTTGGTGACATTTTTTTTTAGTATTCTTTGACGAATAGAAAATTTAAAAGAAGAGCATTTACAGTATTTGAAATATAAGTCATTATATATAAATGTTTTTACTGTTACTTTTGATCTATTTAATGCATCCATGCTGAATAAAGGGATTAATTTCTTACTGAACCTAAACTTTATTAACCGTAAAATGCCACAACTGACCAATCAAAAATGTATTCCAGAGTGCTATGTAAGTCTCAAGACGTGTAAACAACTGAAACTTTAAAGACAAAACAAGACAAAAGCTCTTCAGTCTAAGAGCAGCAACAAAATTATAAGTTCAGGCACAGATTCCAACATCACAGCAGCACAATACAAATTAAAGGGCGCCTCAACAACCTTGATAAAGTCAATCAAGTCAGCTGTAATAACTTCACAGAAACATGTGAGAATCTGCTTATACTTCATATATTGTGACGAGCGTCCCGAGCTCACATCAGCGTTGCCCTGGAAACGGACGAGGAACACCTGCACACGCTCATCACGGGCTGATTGGTCACAGCTGAGAGTCATCAGCCCACGGCCAGATAAGCCGCGTGAGGCCCGAGGAAGGGGAGAAGAGATGCTCTCCCAGAAGCTGAAGTCTAACGTGTTGTCTCCTTTACATTCCAGAAACCAGCCCGTGACCAAGCAGCCCACACACGAGCGCCGCACGGACTCACCGACACGGGAACACGCTCACGGAGAAGCACCGACTCACGCACGGAGAAGCCTCGACTCACCTCAGGACCCAGCGCACTCACTTGAGCACTTTATCTGTGAATAAATCCACCCTCCGGGGTATTTATTTGAGCTCTCCTTGTCGCGTGTTCCTTCCACCCCGTTACAATATCTATCCCTTCCATTTCAAGTATCACTTACATAAAGCACTTAAACCATCTTTGCACCATATCTCATCATACAAGTCCTTCCTTAGATTGTTTCACAAAATCATCTTTCAGACTATATAGAGAGCTGTCAATACATAGAGAGTTCCTAGAGATAGCATGGATATAAGGAAAGGCAGAAGTCATTTCTAAGTGACCCTCTGCAGTTCTTCCCTTGAGTGCCATCTCACATTCCAGAGTGCCCTCTAATATCAGAAGAGAGGACATATTCTGCCCCGGGGTGACACTGTCCCATCAGACTGACAGCGCTCAGCCCTGCTGACTGCTGTTGACATTTTCTCAGGCAAATAAGACGCAGAGAGCAGTAGTGGTCAAAAACTAAAAAACTTAATTGTACATAGAAAAATGAAGCATCGATAATAATGAAATCTTCACCAATGAAATGGTGAAGGCAAATTCTAGTATGTTTTGGTTACATATTGACAGTGCTTTTGCTATATTACCATGGAGAACATGTAGCTCTGTTGTGTAAAATACACTGAGTAATAAAGGAAAGGACGTGACATGTGGCCAAGTATGATGTCCCATACTCTGAATTTGTGCTCTGCATTTAACCCATCCAAGTGCACACACACAGCAGTGAGTAGTGAACACACGCACACACACACCCAGAGCAGTTGGCAGCCAATGCTGTGGTGCCCGGGAGCAGTTGGGGGTTTGGTGCCTTGCTCAAGGGTTTCACCTCAGTCGTGGTATTGAGGGAGGAGAGAGAGCACTGGATATTCACTCCCCCCACCTACAATCCCTGCCGGACCTGAGACTCAAACCCACGACCTTTGGGTTACAAGGCCGACTCTCTAACCATTAGGCCACGACTGAAGAATAATATCTGCATAATGTAGACAAACACAGATGACTCTAGCTACGTTTTTTAAATGTAAGGGAATGGATTCAGACAGTACGACTAGAAATGTCACCCTCAAGTGTCACTAGAAGGAGTCTTTCCCTTCCAAGACGGAACGAACACAAAATCTGACGCCCAAATGATTATTTGCATCTGGTTAAATAGGCCCATTCAGGGAGAATCTTGAATAATAAATTCATGCATAAGTTAATTACTAAGGTTAAGGGCGCAATAAATAAAACAGAAGCGGGGGCCTTTGATTAGGACGATAGGATTAGATTAAAATGATTAATTTGTGCAGTTTGAGGGGCATGAGCATCGTCGTACATTGTTAATGATGCTGCCTGAAAGCTTTCAGGGCCTGTTTATCATATAGAAGAAAACAACAACGAACTACTTTCTGTTGGAAGTCCCTGCAGAAGGGAGACTTTAGCTTCTGAAGCAAAGTTTATCTGTACTCTAAGTGAAACTATAGGTGTTACATGTAACATCAACTAGTATTGCCTAAATGATTTATGATTTAAGATTTTTTAAGGCAGTAAATCACTTCTCAAATTTTGAAGACCTTTTAAATATATAACAGGAATTGCTACAGGAAAAACGGATATTATGCAGATATTTAATACTGTATTAGGTGATGTGAATAACTGAACAGATAAAATATTACGTTACAGTAATACTTTATTTTGTACCCAACATCAGCCAAAGTTAGAATTAACCACGAAAAATAGGAGGCTTGTGAGTATTAAGACTTACTAGAAACTAGTGCTGTCAAACGATTAATCGCATCCAAAATAAAAGTTTTTGTTTACATAATATAAGTGTGCATACTGTGTATTTTTATTAAGTATATATAAATACACACACACATACATGCATATATCTAAGAAAAATGTTATGTTTATATATTAAATATATTTATAAATAATATAAATTATATGAATATACATATATGCATGTTCAAAATAAATACATACATGTGTGTGTATTTATACATTCACAATAAATATACACAGTATATGCATACATATATTATGTAAACAAAAACTTTTATTTTGGATGCAATTAATCGTGATTAATCATTTGACAGCACTACTAGAAACCAAATAATAATAATAATAATTATTATTATTATTATTATTATTATTATAAGTTGATCATATTACATCTAAATTCTTTCCCAGACAGTGTCATTTCAGGCTGTCAATGTAAATATTATCTGACATAGGAAAGAAGAAATAAGACTGCTTTAAAATCTCTCACCTTTGCTCACACTCGCATTAGTTGTTAATGATTTTGTCTGTATTGACAGAACAAGAGATAAGCTCATCAATTTCTTCACTCATGCAGGCCTCTCATTACCATTAGTATTTATTTGCTTCAGCAACAGACAAAAGTATAAAGCAGTCTGAGGGAACTGGACAAAAAGAGCCATTTGACCTAAATGACAACCCTGACTGGACAATCAGGAGAGACACAATGCAGTGCTTTGGTTCCTTAATAATGTAACTGACAGACTAAACAGGTCAAAGAAAACATTCTGTGCTTCTCTTATTGTTTTGAACACTGTTTACTTTGTTCTTGTCGTTGGTCAATGTCTCTAATAGCTGCTTCATCACTGTGCTCACAATATGGTCTGTAAATGATGTAGCTTCTTAATAAGCCACAGAGGGCTCTACTCATGTTACAATTAGGTTATTTTTCAATATAAGGACATTACTAGTGACCTAAATAGCTTTATACAATTTAAAGCATAAACCTATTTGTCAATGCACAATGAACAGCTGGAATATAGGTCAGATAGAGTTTAGGGTTACAGAATTACAGCGTCCCCCCCCCCCCCAGCAATTCTCTAAAATTATTTTACAGACTATTTAATGGCAACCAAATGTTTCAATATATAGACAGGCAGATTTACAATTTAGACAGACAGCTATACACAATGTCACAAATCAGCCTAATAGCTGCAATCAGTTGACAAAAATGTACATAATTTAGGTAAGGTCAACACATTTTTTTCAGTCATGAAGTCATCTTTGTGCATAAAGAATGAATATGATATATCTGTATCTGCATACAGATATGGTTTTATATTCAAGGTCATAACCATTAGTTATTATAATTAATACATTTAGTTTGCAGAACCAAAAACCTACAGCATTCAGTGTTACAAAATGGCTAAACTGAGACCAAATGAGCCACAATGTCACTGCTTTAAATGTATGAATGAACCTAGTACTGGTGAATATGGATTCATTTTTGCGATTAATTTAAAAAAAAAAAAAAGCAGAATGTAAATAGATCTCATTGAAATGACTCAGTGGCTGAGTAAATTAGCTTTGCTTTAAAATACCTCACTTCTGTCACACCCATGGACGTTTTTGCCTTCGTCTCCCTAACAGCAGCGTTGTGTGACAATCGTATGTGTGGCAGTCAGTCACCGCACCGGTGTGGATATTTACTGTACTTCGCAATCACAGATTCTAGTCTACGTCTTGGAATATGACCCAAATAAGAATTTTCACCGTATATTGCCATCTGAACAAGTAAGTAACAAGTCTGCCACGTTTGTTCTGACCAACTGAGGAAAAAAGCATTACCATAAATCTCGCTACCAATGGTGATTAAATCTAAAGATCGGTTAGCTCATCACATCAAACCATTTAAATTATTATTATTGTTATACTTTATTCTCAAATGATTAATGTTAACAGCATCAGCATTGGTGACTATGAGTATAGTGTGTATTAGAGTGTAGATTTCAATTTCTGCACAGTCTAATCTATTTGTCATACTCTTCGAACTTCATATTAAGAAATTCTTTTAACCCAAAAAGCTAATTATGCTCCCTTCGAACTGGTTTTCTTTAAAATACAAATCTTTGTAATCCCAGGCTATCTGTAATCAGAAGCACATTTATAACTGAAATATAATTAAATTTCATTCACATGTGTTTCATAAACACATAATCCTTTATGGATTACAATCCGGCATCCAAATGATACATTTAATTATTCTGGATGCTGTGAGAAACGGCTATAAACGATGCTCCACCTGCAGGATCTGCACATGTGATATAGCCTACTAGCCAGGACAACTTCTTTATGTTTACAGACGTGACGTAATGATGCAGCGGCATGCTCGAATTTCCCGCAAAAACCTACACGTACAACTCAAATTAGAAAACATTATTATAAGATAACCGTTGTGAATCGGGCTAAAGTAAGGCGATAGTTTTGAACACTGGCTGGTTATGTACTTGCACAAATATTGATTTTGGATAATTTTGAACCAAAAAAAGTTACGGACTGCAGCGTTAAGTATTAACTTCCTTTACAACTTAACAAATAAATGTTTCTTTATCCTTGACAAACACTGGCAATTTACTGCAGTGTTATTTTTGTCTTGCATTTATCCAACAGTATATGTAGATTGCTTTCAAATTAAATTACAATTTTATTAAAATTAATTAAAAATACATTACTATTCATTACATTTGTATGCTCTTATGATCTGACATTTTTGTTAGGAAGATTTTTAAAACCCTTCATTAACAAAAAAACTTTTTTTCCCCAAATATTTTATTCCAACTAATATAAAATGTACAACAAATCCACTTTCGTATAAAAATGCAAAAGGCTGTTGACTTTGCCTCACTATGACATGTTTATGCCTTTTACACATTTGGACCGTTAAGTGCTCTTCTATCAGACTGAAGCTCTAACAGGTGCAGAATGAAATATTTGAGTGGGTACTTGACCTAAGTATGTTGAATCTTAAAAAAAAGTGCTTGTGTGCAAGCTGTGCACTCACCAGCAATGATGTTGAACATTCTGGGGTTGAGAATGGCAGGGCAGATGAGCCTTAGGAAGACAAAACCACTGGAGGACAGAGACAAACACATTTTGGCACTTTGCAAGATGTTGCTCTGTAAACACATGCAAATGTAGCTTGACAATGTGTTACCTCACAACTCGGGTTCTCATTGTAGTGTTGGTAGGCCATTTCTGCTGCACAGACTTCTGAAGACAGCCATAAATGTACCTCAGGGTCCTTAGACAAGGAGGAAACAGACAAACTATGAATACTAAGGCTGTATAAACAGCGTTGTACCATAAAGAAGTGTATAATCAATTCAGCACAATATGGACAGGAAGATAATATAGTGGGGATGCACTGATATAAAAATCTGGTCTTTATGATAAGCTGATATTATTTTCTTATAATAATTATTCTGTTAAGCGGATATTATTTTGTAATGGCTGATGACCAATAATAAGCTAATGTTACAAATGTATACTACTATGCCTAAAATAAAAAAAAACATATAATATTCAAGTATATTTAATTATATTATTGTTTTCTTTTTTTGGAAAGAAATTAATTATTTTATTCAGAAAGGATGCATTAATTTTAACAGAAGTGTCAGTAAAGAAATGTAAGTTACACAAGATTTCTATTTCAAATAAATGCAAAAAACTGTTTTCAACATTGATATGTAATTTGAGCTCCAAATCAGCATATTAGAATGATTTCTGAAGGATCATGTGGCACTGGAGTAATACTGGAGTTATGGCTTCTGAAAATTTAGCTTAGCCATAACAGGAATAATCTACATTAAGATATATTGAAACAGAAACAGTTATTTTAAATTGTAATGTTATTTCACAATATTACAGTTTTTACTGTATTTTTGATCAAATAAACTCAGCCTTATATAGCATAATAAACTTCTCTCAAAACATAAAAAAATGTTCCAATCCCAAACATGTTATCATTTTATCTTATTAACATAAGAACATTTTTATTCAAGAAATAGTGCTCTTAAAAGGTTAAATCTTTATAATATTCTTGCACCGTCCTTCGAAATGAGCACTAGATGATGGTAAGAGTAACTGAAAATCTAACAATTAAATACCAAATCTTGACCTAGAAATATACAATATTTACCCCCCAAAATAATAAAAATACAATGAATATAAGCTGCTTTAAACCGATACATTTTTGCATTCCTACTGTATATAAACATTGTAATGACACTTGTGATGCCATGGCAATATATGGATTAGTATAGGTAGTGTGGTTCCACATTTCTACGGTTGTACTACAAAGCAGTAATGCGGATATGGTGGTGTGCTATCATGCTTACGGGGGCAAGATCTCAGCAGCCATAAATATCTTCTCCACCAGCTCCGACAGGATGATGAGTAAGTGAGCTAGATTCAGGTTAACATCCTCATTCTTCTCTAGTTTAGACGGGTTCAGCTATGGAGGGAGACCAGAAAACACACCACATGAGGGAAAAGGATTCTGACTGCCAGTTCAGTTTATTCACTATTCAACAGAAACCTGACAAAAGCCAATTTGCCCAAGGCTTTAGAGAGAACATCATGTTGATGGATTTGCCTCAGAAACACTAAACACAATACATCAGAACAAGGAGATGAGAACATTTACAGATCTGATTAGCCTGATGTTAACAGTGCGACGTTTTTGTCCACTGAACAACATCGTTCTATTTAGTTCCATTACCTCACAGGACTGCTTGCTCTCCATGACCTTCAGTATGGTGTCTTTGAGGGCGTGATGGACGAAAGGAGTGGCGGTGGCCTTCATGTACTGCTCCATCAAAGTACTGGCCAGAGTAGTGGCTCGATAAAATTTAAACGATACCCAACCCTAGTCATACCATTCGAATTTCATATTAAGAAATTATTTTAACCCAAAAAGCTAATTATGCTCCCTTCGAACTGGTTTTCTTTAAAATACAAATCTTTGTAATCCCAGGCTATCTGTAATCAGAAGCACATTTATAACTGAAATATAATTAAATTTCATTCACATGTGTTTCATAAACACATAATCCTTTATGGATTACAATCCGGCATCCAAATGATACATTTAATTATTCTGGATGCTGTGAGAAACGGCTATAAACGATGCTCCACCTGCAGGATCTGCACATGTGATATAGCCTACTAGCCAGGACAACTTCTTTATGTTTACAGACGTGACGTAATGATGCAGCGGCATGCTCGAATTTCCCGCAAAAACCTACCCGTACCACTCAAATTAGAAAACATTATTATAAGCTAACCGCTGTGAATCGGGCTAAAGTAAGGCGATAGTTTTGAACACTGGCTGGTTATGTACTTCAAATATTGATTTCGGATCATTTTGAACCAAAAAAAGTTACGGACTGCAGTTTTAATAAATTTGTTTACCAGTCCAGAGAAAATAGAGAGAAAAAGTAACAGGGTAAATTCATCACATAATAACACACTGAATCTTCTGAATCTCAAATCTATATTTGCATGCACACACAGACATGCTGTAAGAGTGATAAAAACATTTATAAATACCACATGCTCTATCTGGTGCCTTCATGGTCTCATTAGCGGTGTATTTGCTGTGTGTTGCTCTTTTCTCTGTTGCTTCTGTCACACATCCATTTTTTTTTTCAATCTGCACTGGCTCTGGGACACATCGCAGGTTACAATAACCGTGTGCATTTGGGACCATATAACGAGATGAAGGGGGTACTGAAATGACCAAATTCCCTCATTAGCCGTCTTCTCTCTCTTATAGTGGATGGTGAGTATGAAACATCACCCCACTATATCTGTTAAATCAGGCCACTGGGGATTGGGCTTTGTCAATGATTTTTCCTCTGTTGTCGTTGGAAGTGTTCATTAGGGCCATAAATGCACCGGGCCAGCTAGAAATAGGTTAATTAGACTGTATCACGGCAACAGATGATCCCACTAAAGCAGTTATCACCCTAATTACACTGCTAGCGGCACACAAATTGTGAACCCCATAAAGACAGAATCCTTTATCTTAGTTGTGGCCTAAAGCGCAGATCAAATGATCTACTCAATTTTTTCCCCCGGTAAGACCACCAACTTGTGCTGCTGACTGAGTGCTGCAGAGCTCAAAATAAAAGCTCATCTTTAAAAACATCTGTTTGTCTACTCTTACCAATCAACCGATGTCATTAAATATGGAGACAGCAGACATTATTTAATCTCTGTTGCACTATTCATATGTAATATGCACTGCACATGCACTGACGATCAAGAAGAGCCCTCAGTGGGCCACTCCAAACAGAACTAAACTATAAATGTGTTCATAGATGATCTTTGTGACACACACTGTATCTACCTGCATGTTCATTGGAAGCCATGTCCCCTCAGACAGCAGCTATTGTGTGTCTCTATTTTAGTTCTTGTCAGAGGCGTTCAGACTCATGAGCTTTGGGAGCTCTGATTGTGACTTTGCAGGTTTTTTTTTTTTCCTCAGAAATCAATAGCTACTCAACTTCACCAGACATTCTGATAATGTGTAAGAATTATCACAGGTGCTTTTGCTCTGGCCATGCATGAGCTTGAGTCCAGGGACATATTCATTTCTGAACATAGTTTCTTTTCCTCAGATAGAGTGAGAGAGGACTGTGCAAGAGAACAATAAGTCATGAAAATATTCTACCTGAAATTTCTCAGCTTGAAACATCCACTTGCCAACTTGCAAATAATCTTTTGGTCTGGTATTGATGTTTTGAACATGCAAATGAACAGTTAACTCAGAAGTTATAATTCTGATGTATTACTCGCCCTCATGTCGTTCTAAATCTGTCTCTCTTCCAATAAACATACAATGAGATGATTTTGAATAACTATTTGATCTTTTAGTGTGAGGGAAGTTGTAAATTTAAATTATTCACAGAAATTCATTCACTCCAGTGAGCTTTTAACCTCTGCTTTGTAAGTGAGTTGAACTTGAGAATTGGATCAGTCAAATTTGAACCAACTTATTTTACACAGCCAAATAAATGCTGCTCTGTGCCTGCTCAAAGTTCAGTGTAAAGACACAATGCCGCATCAAAGCCAGACTAAATTTAGCTCGCTTTGACCCAACCCACCTTATTTACTAATATAAAAAAATATACACTTGTAATTGCTGTGAAAATGCATTTACACTGCCTTTGAGCAGCATTTAACAGTCTGTGTATAGGCACCTAGAAACGCTTCTGTTCTGTGCCAGCTTTTCACTGTAAATTTGGGATTGATTTATTGTATTGTAAAGACAATGAATCTAAAATCACTACTTTGCTCATGGATGCACTGAGGACAGTTATCACAGGATTTCCAATGGTTAACTTTCAGATACATTTTAGTCAGTTCTTCACAATGCTACTGAATGGCTTGGAATGAAAGCCCTATCAACTACATTTTTATACATTTATAACTTTTTTTTTTATTTTGGAGCATGACAGCCCCACGTAATTACTTAATGGTATTAAAAAAAGGTGTAGGATTTACTTTGATTACGACAATTTTCACTAAGAAATTGCAAGTACATTTCACAAATAATTACAAAGAAAAAGCATACTGAACATACTAAATTAAACATTCAATTTTGAAGTAGAAAGGCTATAATAGTATTTTCTTGTAAAACACACTCCAATAATCTTTGTTTTATTTGAAACGTCAATCATTTTTACAGTGTACATAAAGGATGGGAAACTGTTCATTTTTTGCAGGAATCGTCTCTTTACGACCTCTCTATTTAAAATCTTGACAGTAAATAGAGCAGTTTAAATGAGCCGAGTTGTGAGATGTGAGGAGCATCCTGACGCCTTCATTCTTAATTTCAAGGGGTTTCATACCATTCACTCACTCTGTCTCTCATTTGATTGCCGTGTCATTGGAGTGCTGTGGTCTCTGCTATAGGTGAATGGTTCACGCCAGGGGAGATTTTACCAACACAAGTCATACTGTCAGTGAATTTATACACACTGGACTCTGTGAGGACGTTGTAAAAACATTGTCAAAACATTCGACATCAAGCCTCTCTCTCTGGTGGTTACAGCACTGCAACTTTTTAGTGCCGTGATCCCGTTGACCCAGACACCACTGTCATTACTCTTGGCTGCCAGGAGGTGGGACAGAATGAAACTTTTATAGCGCCCCAGAGAGCCCATTATCTCTCCAGGAGAAAAGGTAAATGCTATACTTCACCTAAGCCTTTCTGTTTCCCTTCCTTTCTTTTTCTCTGTCCTCCGTTCCATATTCGCCGCCTCGCCCCAGCCCACCTCTGCCTTCCCCGAACCTCTCTTTTTCTTTCTCTTTTTCTTTTCTTTCTACAGCTTTTATACCTCTCATTTCCTTTTCATTCTTCATCCTCCTCTCCAGTGCAGTAACCCATATCTCACCCTGCTCTCGACCCTCTCCGCATCCATCTCTCCGGCTTTCAGAGGGAATTTAAAATGCAAGTGATTTAAATGTTTAGGGAGCACGCTGACATGAGAACCACAAAGCAGTCCAGGGTTCTGTGTTTCTCGCTCCCCTTGGAATGGGTTGATGTTGGAGGACAACCTTTTCTTCCTCCTGCTGTGCCTGTCCAGGAGGGCGTGGAAACATCTGCTAGTGTTTAACTTTGATCCCGTCATCCCAGAAAGCACATCTGGAGCACCGCAGCTGCCCACGGCATGGCCTGCAATCTGTCAGGACCTGTCCGTCGTTCCGAAAATGTAACCGATTTGGTCACGGCAATTTAGATCTATTTGTGACCTGCGACATCAGAAACAATCAATCTCCCTGATTTAGATCGCACTGGGGACGCATTAAACTTGTTTTTGGAACCTTAAGTACAATCAGGCTTTGTACAGAGGCAATCATCAGTGATCATTTTAAAGAATTACACTGTTAGATGCACAAATGCATTCATGGATGAAAAAATTACAGAGCTGAACTAGGTCGGGGGAGGGTTTTAAAAGTATACAATGATCAGCCACAACATTAAAACCACCTGCCTAATATCATGTAGGTCACTCATGCTGCCAAAACAGCTCTGATGCGTCGAGGCATGGACTCCACAAGACCTCTGAATGTCCTGTGGTGTCTGGTACCGAGACATTAGCAGCAGATCCTTTAAGTATTGTAAGTTGTGAGATGGGGCCTCCATGACTGGATTTGTTGGTCTAGTTGATCCCATAGATGCTCAGTCGGATTGAGATCTGGGCAATTTGGAGGCCGAGGCAACACCTTGAACCCTTTGTCATGTTCCTCAAACCATTGCTGAACAATTTTTACAGTGTGGCAGGGTCAGGGCAGGACTTACGGGGCCGGGGGCCCCTGGGCTTGAGGTTATGTTTGGGCCCCATACCTATACTACAAATGCCCTCAACTAGAACATTATTATGGAGTAACACAAAATACACAAAAATTAAAATATGCTTTCAGGTTCATATACTGTATACAATTAATAGGCAACATGTCTAGCCTAGTCAAAGTTTAGATGTAATATTAAATAGTCACTATAATACAATAAACAGGATGTGATCTCTCAGTTGAGAGAGCAAAACCCTGAAATAACACTGAGCAGAAAAAACCAAAGAGATGTATTATTATGAAAATTTATTGTCATATATGTGTCCTTTTATGTCAGATTCTTAAATTTAATAAATTCAATCTGAATAAAAAAACATGTTGTCTATTAACTATCAAATGAAATCACTATAAACAAAATCCATAGATGGATTTAGCATAAGTTATGTTAAGTTTAAATACAACATTTGAATGTAGAAATATTAAATGATTGCAAAAATGAAATAATGAGCTACTTTTTAAAATATGAAACTACAATCGCCAGTAGGTGGCAGCAAGTGACTGTCTTAATGAGTGAGTTGAATCCTTAAATCAACCGATTTGTTTAAAATGCTAATTCATTTAATAACTTGTTGCATTTGCGATCGTGCAGATATTCGGAAAAACAGGACTCTAGTTTGTGTGACAGGCTAACTAGGCTAACTCAGGCATTCACTCATTAAATGCAGGGTTCGTTCAACCAATAAATTTCAATGACTTTTAAGGCAATATTCATGACCTAATGCTCCATTATTTTACACAAATGTTCGGAAAATGTATGATTATTAGTGCTATTTGTTTGCTTTCTAATAAGCACAGGCTGCGACTGTGCCAGACGTTACTTCATGCAGAGAACATAAGTTA
>NW_015662918.1:237156-246290 GCF_001515625.1 Sinocyclocheilus rhinocerous
GACTGTACTTATAGCCTGTTTGAACCATTTACTGGTCCGTGTAATGCTGAGAAACAAAACACTGTGTTGCTTGGAGACGCATTGATGGGGCAAAACAGAATTTTGTGTCTGTGTTTATTGTACATTTGCGATCGTGCAGATATTCGGAAAAACAGGACTCTAGTTTGTGTGATAGGCTAACTCCTATATCCTAGGCATTCAGTTATTAAATGCAGGGTTCGTTCAACCAATAAATTTCAATGACTTTTAAGGCAATATTCATGACCTAATGCTCCATTATTTTACACAAATGTTTGGAAAATTTATGATTATTAGTGCTATTTGTTTGCTTTCTAATAAGCACAGGCTGTGACTGTGCCAGACGTTACTTCATGCAGAGAACATAAGTTAGGCTACATAATCACATAACTAAATGCCAGAATGTTAAGTATATTGTAATTTGCTTAGCCAGTATCATAAATTAAACTCAGGACCTGAATTTCGGTTTAGAAACAGTTTTGGTGGAAAACATTCAGGTACAGAAATGCTGCAGAAATGGAATAAACTGTAAATTAAAAACAGTAAATTCACTATAAATTAAACAACAGATTAATTCTTAAAATTAAAGTTACAAAAGTTATTCAGTCAAGAGCAGTGAGGCAAGGTTACTTGAGTCAGAAACAATGAAAACAATAACTTTTTCTGGAGGTGTTTGTGAGGCGGCTTCATGTGCGCGGCGCTTTGGATGTGACCGTGAGTGCCCAGAAAACTAGTTTGAAGCGTGCGAGTACCGACTGGGTTAAAAAGACTTAAAAAGACGTGCAAATGATAAACTTTTGTGATGATGCAACACTGACCCGATTAAGCTCTTCAGATTAATTTAGTGGAACATTAATATAATATAGAATCATCCTCTGTAAAGAAGTGAGGCGTGAACATGTGAGAATTTATCATTGTAAATGTACGCTCTTTTGGGCGAAAGGCTTAATGGAACCGTTTAAAGTAGCCATGTGATCACAAATTAATCGGCGATTCGGCGCAGCGCAGACATGATTTAATACGTGTGTTCTTTTTCTATATGAAAAAAAATCATAAATTCCAGTTTATGCTGTTTGATTATGGCTTCGAATGTCATAGTTGGAAGCTGGAAGCTGTTACCCCCGGCTGGCCCGTGCGCGCTGTTGAAATGCGGCTAATAATTTCTGACTGGCACACAACTGAACAAATGTAAACGGGTTAAGGCGGGGCCCCTGGGCTGCAGCCCATTCAAGCCCAATGGTAAGTCCGGCCATGGGCAGGGTGCATTATCCTGTTGAAAGAGGCCACTGCCATCAGGGAACAGCATTGCCATGAATGGGTGTACGTGATCTGCAACATTCTTTAGGTAGGGGGTACATGTCAATGTAACATCCACATGAATGCCAGCCTGCCTTCTTCCCATAGTGCATCCTGCTGCCATCTTTTCTCCAGTTAAACAAAGCATGCACACCCAGCCATCCACCTGATCTAAAAGAAAATGTGATTCATCAGACCAGGTAACCTTCCGCTTTTCCATTGACCAGTTATGACGCTCACATGCCCATTGTAGGCACATTTAGTGTTGGAGCCGTCATGGGCACTCGGACAAGTCTGCAGCTACGCAGCCCCATATGTGTTTTTCATAATGGCCAGCATTACATTTTTCACAAGACTTGCCATTTTGGAGATGCTCGAACCTATCTAGCCATCACTAATGGTCCTCGTCAAAGTCACTCAGATCTTTTCCTGCTTGCCTATTTTTCCTGCTTCCAACACATGAAATTCAAGAACTGACTGATTACTTGCTGCCTTATATATCGTTCCCCTTGACAGGTGTTATTGTAAAGGTATAATCAATGTTATAAACTTCACCTGTCAGTGGTTTTAATGTTGTCTTATTGCGCTGTCGTAACAGTGTATATAGGGGCTTTCACACCGCGTAGTTCTAGGAACTCAGTTCTAGGAATTAGCCAGCATGGTGGCTCCTAGAGAACCAGTTTCCCCAGGGCCGTTTTCCTGGTTGCATTCCGAAAACAATGACTTTATTCATGGCATTTATAAACGTCAACAACCAGTGAATGGAGTACGATGTGATCTGATCTGTGTGTCGTGGGTTTTCGTGATAATGAAGATGGAATGTAAACTCATAATTTACATGAATAAAAGAGCATGAAAATCGGACTAAATCTCCTATGACAACTTGCAGTGTTATATATCATCAAAAAAAACCCCACAAAAAAACAAAAAAAAAACAGAACGCTGCAGACAACAGGTAGCTAAATGCCTTTATCGCTGTTTTCCATGTTCGTGAAGTAAATATTTTTACATGGCTTTTTAATCATGTACCGGGTAGCCAGTGTTTTGTATGCGTTTGGCCAGTCAGGGTACACTTACGTCACTGGTAGTGCCTATAGAACTGTTTTAGACCCTATTCTGAACTAGGAGCTAATTTACTTCCCCAAACAGAGTTCCTAGATCTAAATACATTCCTAGTTCCTTCGCCAAAAAGCAGGTACTTCCTCCAATAGTTCTGGGAACTATTAAAAGGCTCCTCCAGTGAGTAATCAATCTGTTACATGTACACAAAGCTCACTGTAAATAAAATAATAATAAATCCAGATATACAGGCAACATTACATGCTTGTTACATGAAATTACATATAGTATCAGATAAAAACAGCATTTCACCAAAAACATCATTCACCAATCAGAGAAGTGTGTGGGAAAGTTTCTTCCAGATGTTCAACTTCTGACAGATGAATGGTTTATATGAGTCAGAAAGAGCAGCAAGGTATATGAGGGCTGCAGTAGGAGATGGGGGAGAAGAGAATTTGATTCAGAAAGTTTTATTGGACTTTGGCCCCTGTCCATAAGCATTCTCATGTGCATTCATATACATCTGCATAGGTTTCAAAAACTATTCCTGTTGAGGTTGCATTGCATAACCTTTTCATATTCTGCAAAATCTAGAGGAAATAAAAATCACTGTTCGTGCATTTAAAATGATAGCCCATCAATGTGAAAGTTCACTCTATCAAACCTTACAAAATACTTACCACTGGTCTGAACATTTCAAATCCTCATATTAAAATATTCATGATTGAAAATTTTATTTATATGCCTAGCTAAGGTGTAAAAGAAAATAGGCCTAATAGAGACTGTGGTCAGAAGAGAGCTTCACTCTTCCACTTTTTCAGGTGAGTCAGATTGTGAACTGAATCTTTACCGTTATCTACTGATTCAAAATAATAGCAAAACAAATGTCATAATTTCATGGCTGGGTTATCTCAAATGAGACAGTAATTGAAGTAAACAGCAATACACCAGGATGTTATTTGTGTATATAAATAAACGAAGATGCATTCTGCTTCCCATTGCTCAATGATTGCCTAATATCATGTTTTTCATGGCTGTTTCCAAGCTTCCTACTGTAATAGGACGAGAAAGACTTTATTTGTATATTCAGAAGAATAAAAGAAAGATTAATTTAAAGTCCTCACAATTTATCCAGTATTTAGTGCTGTCTTTGTGCAATAGGATCGATTCTGGTATACAGAATACAGAAAAGCACTGTAGGACATAATGGCAAAGAAATAAATCAGCTGGAGCTCTGATCCAATGAGAAAAGTTCTCCAGGGGGAACATCTGCTGGAAAACCTTCAGAGCTACTCCATGGTGAGGTGGTTCTCACTCATAAAGGTGTCTCTAATTAAACACTTTCTGCATGCTCTTTGTGGAGTCAAACATCTGAGCAACAATTATGTCTAAAATAAATGAACAGAGATCAAACACTACACAAGTTTACCCTGCTAGATGGCAAAAATCTGTTCACAGCAGTTGCACAGGGACCTTGGCAGGTTTATTGCTCCACACATTAAAAACCATGAAATTATGAAGGGAAAGAAAAAAACTACTGACCGCTCTGCCAACAACAGCAGGAAATTAGTTTCAGAGATTATTTTGCGTAAAACACAACAAAGGCAGTGCATTTATTGTTGGTAATAATCTACTTTTGTGTTAAATTTTATGCTTTATAAGTTTAACAATCATCTAAATACTATGGAATAATAAAAAAAAAAATACTATTAATGTAGCTTAATATGTCTCAAACGCTTCACATTCACTGTCAGAGAAACTAACTGCTGAACGTTAGATGCATTTTAATAAGGGCCCTCCATCAACTCTAAAATGTTCTTCAACTGCTAAATGTTCCTCAGATTGTGACTGGAATCTGAATTCAGATGCTATCTTTTCTATCGTGCTATACAAAAGACTTTAAATACTGTCTCATATTTGATTTAAACATACTTTAAAGATGCTTAGAGGAAACTGAGGGCCTTAAAAGCTTACAGGGTTAGTTCACTAATTCTTTCTTCAGGTTTGGATCGACATGAAGGTGAGTTAATGATGATGAAATTTCCATCTTCTATCCTTTAAAAACTGGTTCTCATAAGTTGCCAGTGCAGTGATTGACAGTGATCTAATGTCTATACAGTAGAGAAATACTGGACATTGATATCCAAATTACACCTGCCAATATTATGCATAAGCTGTCACTGTTGTTTTCATATGCCAGTTTCTGCTCACAGTCACTCAGAGTTCCTGGCACGTCATCTCATCACTGGCCAATTGTTAATGTTTTTCCTCAGTGGACGGCCATCACTGCACCAGAACAGAGAAAAAGAGCAAGCGCGGTCGATCAGTGCTAATTATGCCCAAGTAACAAGGAACGGCTTTTGTTTTCTCCTCAGAGAGGAATCGATGAAGGTCAATCAATTTCTGTTCGCTTTGGTATTGTACATTCTAGCATATTCTCATAAGCACATCAAATGTATCTATACAAAGCATCTTTTTCTATAAACACAGACCAAGTTGATAGCTTTTGTATGATATGCTTTAACAGCAGACAGCATGCAACATCACAAGACGACAAGATGATATACTCAAGACTGTATATTCACGCTCTAGCGAAGCATGTAAATTCGTTCAGTTAGCGTCACTTTACTGATATTTCTTCAGTACTACCCTTATGTCATAAGGATATGAATATTTCACTTTTCATTATTCAATAACCTGCCTGATATGTATCGTGTATATTGTTATATATTGTTTACTGTCAACTCATTTCAAACTGCCAGCTCTATTTCCAGTTGACTGATACATTGTCTTATTGTTCCCAACAGAGAAAAATAAGGCAGTAAAATGGTAAACACTGGCCATTTTGAACAGGGTTTCCCCAGGACTCGCACGAGAGCTCTTAATGAGGTTTGTCAGAATGACCTATTAAATCCGTCCATCACCCGTTGCCTCTTCTCCTCTCTCTCACTCTCTCCTCGTGTCCCTGTCTGGGAGCAGTAAATAGAATTTGTCTTTGTGATCTAGAGAGAAATTAAATGTGCTTTGCCTCTCCTCTGTGAGCCTGACGCTCAGCATAAATAACAGGCCTCTTTCTCAATGGCTGCCGAGACATCATAACTCCATTATGGTCTGTGCGGAGCTGCATGACATGCCATCTTATAAACCATGCAAGCTGAAAGAGGAAACTATTACAGGACAATTAAAGACACACTCATGTGTATTTATGATAAGCACTGAGGCAGAGGCAAAGAAGAATGTAAGTAGGTTTGATGTGATTCTAAAGTTCACTCGTGGGCTGAAATGTGAATCGTGTTAATTACATGATATGCCAATTAATTAATTAAATTAATCGCAATTAATCACATCATCAACATTTGCGGTGAAAAGCTCCTAAATGAAGATCATTGAAAGACACTGAATCATTCTTGTGATAACTGATATAAAAATCCCTTTAGAAGTAAATATATATATAAATGTGTACGTGTGCCTATATATACACACACCTCTACTGTACAGTCCAGCAATTCATTTATCAACTGAGTTACATGTTTTAACTCCACCAAATGGACTGTCCTGCTGCTTATTTTTTAGTCCTGATGCCATCCTGTGCCATGTCACATTTTTAGATACTTTAAGTTACAAACAGTTAAACTAAGAAAAAAACGGAGACATCTGCAATCTGTTTTATCACTCTGTCCTATTAATCAATGTGATTGTAAACACATGGATTGTACCACATCTTTTTTTATTTACTAAATCAGCATTTCAGAATTTACTTCGTACTGCCACAAAATCCACAGCAATCTAGAGACTAAAGACTATCATAATGGCCCATTCACACCAAGGACGTTAACTATAATGATAACTATAGCTATTACATTTGAATAATCATTCTAATTCTCTGAGAATAGGGAAATCTACAACTATAAAGATAATTACACAGAACAAGCATATCATTGGAATCAATTTCAGAATTTTTTTCCAGCTGATGAACTATAAAAACACTACAAAAAAAAACAAACAAAAAACAAAAACAAATCATAGTTCTTCATAGTTATTATTCTTGGTGTAAACACGCCTTAACTTTCCTTTATTGGCATTTATGGATGATCAGTCAAATCCCCCACGTGAACTGGACGTACCATTCCATTCACGAGTCTGCAGTCATTTGCACCTAAATCAATCATTTGGGTTACTATAAGGCCAGATCCATTTTACATTTAGGGCCAGATTTACTAACAGCTTGCGCCAGCGCGAACCATCTTTTGGCGTAAAATAGTAGACTACTGTCAGGATTTACTAGACAGACGTGTAGCAAAGAATTAGCGCTGAAAAGGCATGGACATGGATATTTTTGCACCTGACCTTATTGAATATGCATTTGTAGGAGCTTCCCTTTCAGAAGCAAAATTTATGGAAGGAGAGTAGGCTAATAAAATTAATCATGGAATGGGATTTACTACCATTTGTACTCGTCAAATTATAGTATTTGCGCCATTATTTAACGGCCCCCAAAAAGCATGTGTTAAACTATTTTACGCTTGAAATGGCTGCAATTATTGTTGCTAAGGAGGTGGCACCACAGAGAAAAGAGAGCGCGTAGTAGAAGGAAGAGGATTTTTTCCATCCATATTAATTTATTTGGAATGCCAGAAGAACATATTATCCAAATTCCAAACATATCCTGACGCTAATTTGCATTGCGCTTGGTAGATTTCGTTGGTCATTATGGAAATTAGATGTTGCGTCTGTGTTCTTTAATTTGCGCGTTGTCAGAAAATCACCCGCAGAAATTTCCACGCCCATCGGTGCTTTTTTGGAATTGTGCTCTTGCGCTAATTTGCCCTGTTTAGTAAATCTGGCCCTTAATCATTTACCAGACACTTTCCCCCAAAGTGACTTAACATATTCACAATGCTGAATTTCACGAGTAAACCTCTATAGTACAGAAGCTAGTGTAAATGCACAAAAGTAACCAAAAGATAGTCTTTTTATGTTGTTGTTGTACATCAAAAGATTCACACTTAACAGTTTGAGCAATAGGCATATTCCCTTTGTTCTACCTTGTGCTTAAGGGGTGACATTGCTCTGACTCTCCTGTCTTCTATTTCAAGCTGGCTTTGGTGGTCGTACATCAACAGAGAACACCATCTGGAAATGTGTCCACTCTGTTTTTGGGCTCGATCCCCTAAGAAACCAATTCTGACTTTGTTTTCTTCCCCTCTAGTCTTTCACCCATCATTACAACATGCAGCATCCTATCAAGTGCCTCCCAAGTGAAAAAGGCCAAATAAGAAAGCAGGCACTTGGGGGAGAGGAACATCTCTGTGCGGTTGCTCATGCCTGTTTCTCATTCATGCTTTATGCCTTGTCTGGTAAGCCCAGACAGCAGGTGCATCTCAGTAAGGCAGCCCTGACAGATAAGCTTTAGCTGCTGAAGCGTGCCACCTGATTTTCTTCAGTCAAATCAGAAGAAGATGATGTGATGGAATTACAGAACCTCCATTTCACATTCATACTATAACAACATAGACTGCAACAGCAAGAGGACTGCAGTATTGCAATTTTAAAGCAAATATGGGCTTTAAAATTGCAGTTGCTTATGCTACATGTTTTGAATTATTTGTGTACATTAATTTGATCAGGATGAAATCCAAATTTCCCAGTCCCAGTATTTTTTTACAAAGTTATTAAAATATATTTCCTATTTTGTTTTAATTTGTATTTCATAATATCACAATAATCTGAATATTATAATCAATAATCACAATAAAAGCATCAAGTATTGATATGTTATAGTCATACTGAATTGTTCAAAAACAATGGGAATGTGGCCTACGCAAACTCAAGATTTGTTTGTTAAACACTCAGTTAGGTTTGAGTCGGTTCTTGTAAAAAGTACAACCCAAGAATAAACACAAATGTTTTAAGTTTTTCCAAATCCTGCAGTCCTAAAAGTTGTTGGATTACATTCTAGTTGAAGTCTCCTCGTTCCTCCCAGTGAATCGTGACAGAACAGCGGACCAAAAACAGAATGACTACGGCTGAAGACAGGCTTTGGTGTCTGCGGCAGGGTGGTCGAAAGTTGGAGAGGTATGTAGAGGAGTTCCTAGAGCTCTCTAACCAGGTGAGCTGGTTCGACGCCACTCTCGGTCTCTGTTTTCGGCTGGGGCTGGATGATAACGTAACCGGCTGCGATCTTCCCACGTACAGTTTTCCCCTGATCCATTTGTTTAATCATGTCCTAGACTTAAATGGAGTAAGTCTCGAAGTAGAAAAAAATTAAGTGCGATCATTATCCAGTCCCTCCCGAAGACCACCGGGCCTCGCCAGCTCACCCCTAGCCAGGACCCTCCGCATACCTGGCCAAATGTTCTGATCACCCATCTTTTCCAAGCACCGTCTCTGTCCTCAGCCCAGGAACGCCGGCCGTTCCTCAGTCAAGCCCGCCGGCCGCGGCTCTCTCCAGCCCGCTGGCCGTTCTGATGTCAAGCCTGCTGGCTGCGCCGATGTCCTCCGCCAGGGCCTCCTGGTCTGCCTGCTTCGCCATGGCCTCCTGGTCTGCCTGCTCCGCCATGGCGCCCAGAGCTCCCTGCTCCGCCATGGCACCCCGAACTGCCAGATCCGCCATGGGTCCCAGAACGGGCGCCGCCCTGGAGGCCTTCCGTCCTGGAACCCTGCTCCTAGAGGCCTCCAGAGCGCCCACCACCCCTCCCCGTTGGATGTTGTACGGCGCGGGACGCGCCTTCCGGGAGGGGGGGATTATGTCCGTGTTGTGG
>NW_015662918.1:246536-256921 GCF_001515625.1 Sinocyclocheilus rhinocerous
GCCGGCCGTTCCTCAGTCAAGCCCGCCGGCCGCGGCTCTCTCCAGCCCGCCGGCCATTCTGAAGTCAAACCCGCCGGCCGTGGCTCTCTCCTGCCCGCCGGCCGTTCCTCAATCAAGCCCGCCGGCCGCGGCTCTCTCCAGCCCGCTGGCCGTTCTGATGTCAAGCCTGCTGGCTGCGCCGATGTCCTCTAATCATAGGAGGAGAATGAGGAGAAAAAGACTGTTTTCCGCCCTCATCCTAGCCCCAGAGCTCGCTCCAGTGTCGGCTCCAGCCCCAGAGCTCGTTCCAGTGTCGGCTCCTGTCCCCGAGTTTAGCTCGGTGAGGGCTCCTGTCCCCGAGTTTAGCCCAGTGAGGGCTCCTGTTCATTATGTCAGTGTTGTGGACTTGTGTTTCCTTGATTTACCCCGTCTTAGTTCCTGTTTTCCTTTTTTAGTCATGTTTCCTGTTCCTGTCGTCATTGTGTTAATTTGTATCCAGTTGTGTTTGATTAATTATCTCGTTTGCCCCTTGCATTTAAACCCTGTGTTTCCCTGAGTCTTGTCCGCTGTTATATGTCATCCCTAAATTCCAGTGTGTGTATCCCTTGGCTTGTTGGATTAAATTCTACTTGAAGTATTCTCCTGCGTCTCCTCGTTCTTCCCAGTGAATCGTGACAATCAGAGTGTAACTGTAATTTTTAGATGTGAACAATATACATCATACATCAGTGCATTAACTCTGGGAGGTCTGTAGGCATGTCGTCTGAGGTTCTGACTAATTTGCTATCACCAATTAATCAGATTACATGTTATTTTCATATGATGCCAGACAGCTAAATACATCTGTTTTCAGCAAGAAAAACTCATGATGGTGTCATTATGGCCATTACCTAGAAAAGCACTAATAATATATTGTGATGGCCTGGTGTTTGTCATTATGAGATGCCCACTTAGCAATGTGCCATCTGTGGCAGAGGGCAACAGCTAAATGTCAGCCGTATGCATGTCAGTTTGTTTGTGCCTAGAGATGCTGGCATGATATCAGTGCCTTTTGCCATTAAACAACCTCAGTCGCTGACAAGCCAAGAAAATATCCATCATGCCCCTGTCATTGTTCTGTGTCATTTAAGCATGAGGTGACAGCTAGCGCAATGCTCTTGACAAACAGAGAATTATTTATATCATGAATGATAAATGGTTTTAAATGCTTTATGTATAGAAAAAAAATGGTCAAGATACTTTTTTGTTTTGCTCAAAATATCAAATATCTATATAGCCTTGTGCTTAACAGTTACTAGTTCTATAGTACACTTTAAAAATAAAGGTGCTTCACGATGCCATAGAATAAATTTTTTGTCTAAATGGTTCCATAAGGAACCTTTAACATCTGAAGAACCTTTCTGTTTCACCAAATGTTCTTTGTGGCGAAAGAAGGTTCGTCAGATTATAAAAAATGAAGAAAGAGATGGTTCTTTAAAGAACCTTTGACTGAATGGTTCTTTGTGGAACCAAAAATGGTTCTTCTATGGCATCGCTGTAAAAGAACCTTCTAAGCACCTTTATTTTTAAGAGTGTAACTAAAAACACTCAATATTTTTCCTACAGCTACTCTCACTTCTTCTTTTTTTTTAACACCAAAAACAAAATTTCCACTTTTAAATAATCACCTTTTTACACATTATCCTCATTTATTAATAATGAAAAAATAATAATAACACCAAACATAACAAAAAAATTGTATGCCAACATTTATTATAATTTAAATCCTGAATAATAAACACCAAATAACAACAACAACAACAATAATAATAATAATAAACAAAATGTGTATTCTGAATCTTTATGCTTAGGATTCTTTTGTCAGTTTCTGAAATCTAGCATGTGTTTAATATTCATGACTAATTTTGTGGAAAAATAAAACTTCACAGCACTATCATTTGCAGTCATATAATCACTTGCTGTCATATTCATGTGCTAATAAATTGGAAAAGGGGAGTACATTACAAAAACTCACACTCAACATCCTGCTAACACATAACTGCCAAAATTCCCTGTTTAATTTGATCTGTTTCTTGAAGTTTCTTTGTAATTTATTGTAAAAAAAAAAATTACTAGCAATATGAGTAAAAATTGTTTCTACACCAATTTTATTTATTTATTTTTCAGTGTAGTTCGAAGGTAAGTGAACTTGGCATTTCAAAAGCTTTGTATGTTCAGTATTAGATAGTGAGAGCATTATGGAGGAGCACTTAATGTTTCTGAGCGTCAGGACAATGCTTTCTGCATGTGCTTTCTCTCCTATTCACATGCAAGTGGAGTATGACAGCAAATGACATGTTGCCTAGCAACCTGACATTTGACAAGATACTAACAGTTCTCTTGTGTGAATCTGGAAGTGGTCAATTTATAGTCTCAGAACATAACTTCAAAAAGAAAAAAAAAAGATGTGAGACAATCAGAACAGTATGTCAGCAGTTCAGGCACAGCGGGTCAGTATTTGCTAAAGAGTTTGTCAAAGGCACTATAATTTTTTTATAGTGTTAGAGGCAGGACTACCTGTTTGTTAAACAATGGCAAAATAGTATGTTTGGGAAGCCTGCAGAGAAACACTGGATTCATTATTTGTGCAATGCTGTTTGTAGCCTCTAATGGTGTGGATACTGCACACTGCACCTATTATATTGTCATTATTCAAATTCAGATATAACTTAAGAAAATTTAAGAAATCGAATGCAAGTTTACTTTACTTCTTTTTTTTATAACATACAGTATATTGTAAGAGTATAGTTTGCAAAAATCCATACATACAGTATATCCCTAATATTCCAATCAAAATAATGCTCCACATGGAGCTATCTATAGAAATCGCTTTAATTTAGTTTTTTACTTTCCTTCATAAACTCAAATACTCCTTTATACAAAAATGTAAAATAATTCAAACAGTCTTTTAAATTCAGTATGGTAATTTATCATCTGTTCTTCTTAGGAAGAAGCCTGCAAAATGGTAATTGATTTTAAATTATAGATGCATCTTATAAACTACATATTTCATTATGCCAAAGCTCTTAAATAACATGTTTTTTTTTTTTATCCTGTGGGAGAGAACAGGATTGGTGAACTATAATGCTAGTGGTGATGATAAAATGTCTGCTTGTATTCACCAATGTTACAATGGTGTTTTTGTTATTGACTTGATTATAAGGAGCACCATATAACTTGAGCACCAATTTATTGAAAAAAAAAAAAAAAAAAGTTTGTGGCGGTATGACCATGTGCAGACATCTCTGTGTGCAAATATACTGAACTGAGGAGAAAAGAAAGGAAAAGAAAAAAAAAATGGAATATTGTGAATTGATCGTGTATTAATGTATCTGGAATTGAAACTATATTGCTCTAATGGAGAACCGAGTACAGTGCTGCCCTGATCTCATATCAGAGAGGTGATGATTTCAAACCAGCTGATTGGAAGACTAAGAGGCAATCGGAGGTCTTTTTCCTTCGATCAGCGGTCATTTCTCCTTGAGCCATGTTGCTCTGCTGGCTGTCACTTTCTGTCTCAGAGGCAACATTAAAGGCCTTTAAAATCAATAACCGCTCAAGGTGGATTTGTAAATCTTGGGTTATAGCCAAAGATATAAAGACCTGTCATTGCAAAAAGAACCTGACCATTGCTTTGTTTGTTCAGCAGGAATAATTTTGAAACAAGAACAGAACGAAATGGGCAATTGTACTACAATATCGGCATCACCATTATCATGAGCAACTCTCCGTAAAAATTAGTAAGAAAAACATTTGGGTTTTCAATGCACAATTCACAGTCTTATTTTGCCAGAGGCAGAACACACTTTGAGCATATTGTCCCAGCACAACACCTGCTGATGTTAGTCCACTTCACCCAGCTGTAACTGTAACCAGCTTAAACAGAACTATAGGATTTGTTCAGGAAGTATGCGTATTAATTCACAGCACTTTTTGCCTTCTCAAGTAGAAGCTCTTTTTGTTTGCTTCTGGATGAGTAAGTGAATTTAAATCACTGCCAAAAAGCTAATGTATAAGGCATTGCACAATAAAAGATTAACTGTGCTGCTGAGAATGCACTTTACGATGATGTGCTGTGTTTGCATATGTAATACCCAGATGCTACACTGAAAGCTATTCAGAGTAATGCTTCTTCCCAAGTAATTGCATATTAAGGCATCATCTCCAAGTTTCAGTTATGAATCTGTGAAATCGTTTTCCATAAACTAGCTACAAATATGAATCATAACCCAAAATGAGAAGCATGCATGCCTATTTAGGCACTGTTCACAAAACAAAACAAAGCGAAAAGCCTGTTCTTTTCTTGCCCACTTTTTCCCTGTGGCTCACTTAACATTTAGAGGTGGAAAGGGAGGTGGAGAGAAGGAAGAAAGGAAAAATTTTGCCATGAGGAGATCTGTGGAAAGAAAAAAATATTGCCAACTAAAGAGTCAGCTTGTTTCTTCACATTTCTTCTTCTGTCACGCATCTACCCGCCTTTGGATCTTCATCCCACATCTGCCTGAAACATCAGTGCGTGTTGGGTAAGGCTGCAGGCAGAGAAACGCTGTTCATTAAACAAAGCTATTCCATGCCCACTCACTGGCACTTGTCGTTATGCATCTCCAGTTGATCTTTTTTTTTCCCTCTGCGGCATAATGAATATGCATGCAGTTGGGTCTGTTCCACCTGAGAGGAAGGGAACGTGTGCGCGTCTCTGTGTGTGTGATCATGCACTGAAGCATATGTGTGTATCTCTGGAGATCTTTGCTGTTGGAGTTGAATGTCGGTGAAAAGATTTGCTTCAGTTTCTTGTTTTATAGTACTTGTGTGTGAGCAAGAACAAACATTGTTATGCTTTATGACTAACTGAGTGTTCATTTAAAAACTGATATAATTACATTTCGTGCTGTTTTTTTATTTTAATTAATGATGTTTTATTAACAAAGTTCGGGAGAAGCGCATCAGATACTTAGCCTAATTAACACAAGTGGAGCGCACTCAAGTTAATCAACACCAATAGGTATAAATACAGCTGACTTACCTCTATCCATTGACAGTTTATCAGCATCCCTCCACCGCCCCATCTTCCTACATCGAGTTCTTACTACACTTATACGGGGGGGGGTACTCTAGGTTCGGGTCATTCCCAAG
This sequence comes from Sinocyclocheilus rhinocerous, assembly GCF_001515625.1. NCBI lineage: Eukaryota > Metazoa > Chordata > Actinopteri > Cypriniformes > Cyprinidae > Sinocyclocheilus > Sinocyclocheilus rhinocerous. Next base: position 251,688 of record NW_015662918.1, read on the forward strand.
CTCGGAGCCCTTCCCTGGACAGCACACCAAATATGCATTACCATACTTCAGCTAATTATATGTAAGTGTGAACTGGTGAAATGGGCATGGTGAGTATAAAATGTGTGTATGCAATCAGTATGCGCAAACACGCACACTATGCAAATAATTTTAATGTTCAGGAACAAAAAAACATGGCACAATGAAACATTAAAATAGCCTCATAATAGGAAAATAGGTTTTAAAAATGACTGTAATTTTTGGCATTTAACTAATAAGGTTTTACTCAGTCTATTGCAATTACCATGCTGCTGGGATACTTTTTTCAATTCTGTGCAAAAATATAATAATGATTATAATGAATGGTGCAAAACTACTATGTACTTACATCAAAAAAATAAGTACAGTGTACTTATTGTGTTCATATTGTATTGCAAAACACTTTTGCTGCTATTGATGTGAGATACGGGTAAGGTTAGGGACAGGTTTGGTGGTATGGGTAGGTTTAAGGGTGGGTCAACAGTGTAATTATAAATGTAATTACAGAAATTAGTTACAGATAAAATTGTATGTAGGTATTTTTTTAAATATAAGTACAATGTAAAAGCATGTATGTACACAATAAGTGCACTGTATCAAATTATTAATTTAAATGTAAGTAGTAGTTAAGGCCACCTATTATAATGTGGGACCGTAATTCTTAACAATACATACTTTTTTGAAAGAAATTAATACTTTTAATCAGAAAAGATGCTTTTGAACTTTCTATTCATCAACGTATCTTGGTCACAAGAATAAAGTACATTTCAAAATATATTAAAATAAGAAAAAAACAATTATTTTTTATTTTTAAACTATACAAATAGTTCACAATATCACTGTTTTTACTGCATTTTCGATCAAATAAATGCAGCCTTGGTGATGAAAAAACATTTTAAAAAATCTTAACCGGACCAAATGTTAAATGGTAGCATATTAATAAAATGTACAGTGAATGTAAGTTACTTTGGATAAAAGTCCACATACTATTTTCACACAATTAAAATCCTTCTGTGTACTTCTGTCTACTTCTACTTATGAAGCCTAATAGAAGTTTCTGTCAACTAAAAACCAGTCACTGCACATATTTCTAGTTGGAGAAACAAAAAAAAGTCCCTTTACTTGTGTGTTTAAGCAGAAGGTCAGCCATCAGTGCAGGATTAACCCAGCTCTGATCTATGACATTTCTTCCTGTCCTTCGATAGACAAGACTCTCCCGGAGGGCACCTGCCATTGAAAGAGACTGATCCTCTATTCCCCTCTCCTTTAACCTTCTTTGCTCCCCAGCCAAAGTCACATGACACCAAGAACCTCATCTGGCCATTTTTGCCTGTCCATGTCATTGGTTGGCACAAAAGAAGTCCCTATGTTTCTCACTAAAAAGAGAAAGGGAAAAAATCCACAGCTCATTTCGCTGGTCAACCAGCCAATTATTTAACGATCAATCTGTAATCATGAATATGGTATTCTTGAGTTAGCAAGCAATGAAATTAACCACATATTTATAAATTTTATAGATAGATAGATATGAATAGCTTGAGTTACCACAAGGCCAAGAAAAAAGAGAGAGAAATTGTCTTGAGGCAGCATGCAGTGCTCCAAGTGAGGCATTTTACAACATGAATGATACATGATCAAAATGCCAAAGAGTCTTTCTTTCCCTCCCTGCATCCATCTGTCATCACAAACCAGCCCTGCAGGCCTCACGGGGAATACAGGTCTCTATTGTAAGTGAGGTATTATGGCTTTGGGTTTGCATCTTCCCTTGGTAGTTGCCTGCGGATTATACTGGAAAAAAGGCCCCATGAGTTTTTTTTCTTGTCATTTTTGTTGTTTTTAACCAGGTGTTTGGCCATCGTGAAGCACTGCAATAGCTTAGAACAAATCAATGACCTTGCAGTAGGTGCACTCAAGCCAGATAAATGAACAACTTAAATTAGGGTGTTGAGGAAGAGGTTGCAATGGTGAATCGCACAGCCATCAAAAATGTCCTAAAATGCTGGAAGAATCTACAGGGGGTTAAGGGACTATTACATGCAATTTGCCTTCCAGTCTCGACGTTCGGAAAACCTGTTGTGTGGAATCAAACGCACTGTTGGAGGGCAACACATCCTTCCTATCTGATTGCAGGTATTTCAAGCATTGCTGGGAAATTGACCAGCATCAGTATGGGGGAAAGAACAACCGTGGAGCAAACATGAGTGTCCTGCAGTCGATAAACAGCAATTTATGTAATACTAAACACTTAGAATACAATGTTTAAAAGGATTTTTTCCCCCTTGAAATATCATTTTCAAAATAATGAACAGGTACACTGACTTCTAATGCTCTCCACCAAATGTCTGTTCTGTCTGTTCAGTATTGGTTTAGTGAGCAGGTACAAAATTTCTTGAAAAGGGCAGATTGCTTTACAGCAGCTATCCACTGTATTTACGACAATTATATATTTACAGCACTGAATTTCTACTCCCTTAACTGTAGGGGGCTCCAAAGTTGCAAAGATACACAAAACTACATATAGTTGCTTTAAAGGGATCATGAACTGCTTATTTTGTACTGTTCTCTGATGTTCACTTATAATGTTATCAAGATTTTTTTTACATAAAAAAACATCATAATTTAGAAGTAATAAGCTATTTTCTGTCCTGTTTTTAATCGGTGGACGAGGCTAAATAGGCAGTGATGTAGATCAAAGTCCCTTTAATGCAAGTCATGTCACTTGGTGGCCATCTTTGAAATGCTTCTCGGGCATGCAAGTGCAGCTCCTATCTCTTTGAATGGGGAAACATCAAATTCTCCGAAACTGTTCGCCAAGCTACCGATTAAATTTCATATTTGAAATCACCAAAGAAATCTGACAACAACCATATCATAAATGTTGTTTATTTTGCTCAAATAGCATTAAAAAATAGCATTTAGTTGCTAGGAAACGCTTGTTTTGTTTAGGAGACGTGCTGAAGTCGCATTTGGTCTCGCATTTCTCAGGCTAGATCAGCCAGTGCGCATGCACAGTCCTAGGTGCCCGTCTCTGAATGCTTACTGTTTCTATAGCAACCGGGACTTCTAACGGCAGATGCAGTGACGAGCTGACTTTACCGATTAGGGATTGTCTCTTTTGCTCAGAAGGCGGAGCTTCATTCGATAGAGTGGCCATATTGAGTGTTGCATTTTTCCCCATTCAAAACTATACGAGTGACACGTCTTGGGTATTCTATAGTCTTTGTGTCGGGCACTTTCTCAATATGCGTTCTTGTCTGTACTTGTGTTCTTGTGGACTTGTGAAACGTCATCAGTCGTTGCCCAAGTACTGTTCCAATTCAAAATTCACATCTAGCCAAGTACAGTTCAAATCCCCATAAGTGTTCTTGCTCTGCCCCTTTTATCGAGGATGCATCAAGAGGTGACTTGTGCGAACTTGAGGCAGCCAGGTATCCCAGAATGCATTTCGCACCAACCAGCGAGTGTTAATGGCGGAGGAGAAAACCCGCATCATTTTCAAAATATTATTGTTATTGTGTCATGAAATGCAGTTTTAAGAGATGTAGGATATCAGAGTGAATCAGACAATTTAAGATTTGATCAGATTGGTGATGAACAACCCAAAGAGCCAAATTCCACAAGGCCCAGGATAAAAAGACAACGTCATAAATCTGTCCAGATCCTAGCGCCAGCAGGTCTGAAGCAAGCCTAACCAACCAACTCTTTCACAGAACAGCTTGCAACATTAACACAAAAGAACACTTATTGATAATCCCAACTCAGGAAGGAGTTTGTCAAATTTGGGACAAGTAACCAAGATTAATGGTCAAAGAGATGCACAGCATGACCATCACATGTAAATCTGTGATAGAAATCACAAGCTGAATACTTCCTCGGATTAGTTTCCCCCACCCAGGACAAGAACCAGACTGAGATTCCTTATGAGACCTTTTAACCTTTTTGTTCCTCACAAAGCACAAACTCACGTTCACAGAACGACAGAGAGACTGTCTTTTACAGATGTAGATGCACCAAAATGATCTCAAAAGGACTTATAAATGAATATCAGTCCATTGCTTACTGTAACTCCATATCATGTATGTAACCCACACATTTGACTAACATGAATAACTATTGAATAGTTTATAGGTTTTTATTCATGTTGGGTATGTATGAGTTTGAAAATTCATGCTTTAAACGTTTCTATCAATGATTACTTTTTAAAATATATTATATTCTTGTTATAGAAATCATGTCCAAATTATACTCTGCAAGAGTGGGAAAATTCGGACCATGTGACAACATGTTGATTTATGTATTGGGAGGAGAAGCATAGCAACACCCAGAGCTAAGACAATGTCTAATTGGTCAAGACACCATTTGGGATGTGTCCAACTCCAGTTTAAATACTCAGGACACCATCAAATTATGCTTTTTGCCTTGTCGGCTTTTAGCCGCCGCTTTTAGTCATTGCTTTTTGCTTTATGCTTTTAGCCATGCTTTTGGCCACTGCTTTTTGCCCGTGAATTCTTCGAGCGCCGTTCCAGCATGCTCTGGCTTGCATGCCAGCAGCTCCTCTAAAACCACAAGGAGAAACGACACCTAATCTCGTCAAACTTTAAAATTTTCTTTCTTTTACTTTAGTTTCTTTTCTTTTCCGTTGAGAGTTTTGTGTTCTGAGTTAAGTTTTGCCGCAACGCCGTGTCTCAAAACTTCAACCAGCCCACATCTCCGCATCTTCAGCCAATGCCCAACCATTGGCTTCCCAAGACATCACTTCAACGACTACTGAACTTCCAGCCAATCAGCAACCTTGGGAAACCCCTTTCTGCAATGAGGACAACAAGGGAACCCCCTAAACAAGCAAGGCAAGTACCTCCAGATTCTAGCTGAACTGGTGCATAATGTAAATTTTAGCCTCATTGAGGAACTCAATGCGAGGGTTACTTAAATGATTGATGGTTGTTCAGGTCTATGCAATTGCACAAATTGCTATAAACTTGGGATTTCACATTTTCACTCTCTTAAACTCATTCTTTCCTCACTTTCTCTCTTTCTGCAACTTGTGTGAATGTATGAGTGCATATGTTTATGTGTTAGATTAGTTTATATGTCTTAGATTTATCCAATAAAGCCTTATTTATATTGAAAAGAGAAGTATCTTGTGTTTTGTGCTTACAAGTTAGTCTTAAACTGCCGATCTTGTTACTGTGCTAATTAATAGTGTTTTCACTATA
>NW_015662918.1:257030-259589 GCF_001515625.1 Sinocyclocheilus rhinocerous
CTGCACCAAACAAATTCGTAAGGGGAAAAATGTAAACAATAAACCAAGTGTATAGAGGATAATAAGTGATCAAGGGCTTAGGACGTTCCAATTCAGCAGTTTTGTTCTTACAAGTTAATGTCTTAAACTGCCGATCTTGTTACTGTGCTAATAAATAGTATTTTCACTATATTTTGGATATTAATATCCATGCAGAGTTGATGTTGTACGGCTCGTTCAATGAATCGCTGGCTGATCAGCCGTAAAACAGTGATTCTGTCCAAATTCCCTATAAAATCATAAATGATTACCTTTGAGCTAAATTGACCTGTTTCCCTTACAGAGTATTTCATGCGAGAATGTAGTTGTTTAAAACTTTGAATCTGCGGTTTATTTATAAAGATAGTGCCCATTTGAAAATTTGCTTTGCTGATTTTGGAGATGTGAGCTCCAGGCGATCAGTGGGTGCTCAGTGCTCATGAATATCCGCTGAGAGCAGCCTCACCATGATAAGTCCTTCTGACATTTGCCGCTTGAACTTGATAATTACCGGACTTGCGTCCTCCTGTCCCCGGGAGTTCGCACTCCCGAGTCGAACTTGCAAAGTCCGAACTACCAAGGACGCAAGTCCAAACTTTGCGTACTTGGTATTGAGAAACGGCTTCGATCTTCTTCTGTGGAGACGGTGCTTATCCACACTATTACATCATACAGTAGAGCATTCCAAAAGCTGTCATTTTGGCAGACTGCCTTCAATATAAGCTGTTTTAGACTAACAACAAAGTTTTGAGTTTTGAAACTTACAGGATGTTTTTACAGTACAATGACCTCTTATATGTCAAAAGATCAAGGGAATTTTGGTTTCTCAGTTCATATCCCCTTTAAAGAGTCCATCAAACTTGCAGTCATTTGTATCAGATTTCTCCTACGTCCCAGTACAGTCACTGTTTCAGGACCTTGGACAGCTCAATTTCATTGTAACTATGAGAGAGAAAAAAATTAGGCATCATGTAAAATATACATGTTTTTTTTTTTTTAAATGAAACAATTAATCTATTTCTACCCACCAGTACAGTCGTAGAAAAACAGGAACTTATGGCTATACAAATAATTATGATTAATCCTGATCACCAACAATTGTTTAGAAATCAGAATAAAATATGAAGCAAAATACTTTTTGAAGACATTTTTCCAGTTTTATAAACAAAATATTACATAAAACATTTTTAAATGGAAAAATAAATAACTAATAACTATAAATAACTATTAGAACAAAATATTTTGAAACTGTAAGACTCAATGGAAGTCTAAGGAAAAATTTAAACTATTAGAAAAATTGTAAGTGTTGAGTAAAAAATATTGGCAGTGTAAGAGTAAATGCAAGTAAACATGACTTTAATCATATGAGATTTTTAAGTCTAAATATACTTTAAATAACCAAGCCAAATACCGAATGTCCACATGAGTCAAGTACAGTGGTGTGAAAAAGTTTTTGCCCCCTTCCTGTTTTTTTCTTTTTTTGCATATTTGTCACACTTGACTGATTCAGATCATCAAAAAAAAACAATAATATTACAGAAAGATAACCCGAGTTATATTGAAATAATGATTTAATTTATTAAGGGAAAAAAGCTGTCCAAACCTGCCTGGCACTACATGAAAAAGTAATTGCCCCCTAAATCTAATAACTGGTTGTGCCACCCTTTGCAGCAACAACTGCAATCAAGCGTTTGCGATAACTGGCAATGAGTCTTTCACATTACTGTGGAGGAATTTTGGCCCACTCTTCTTTGCAGAATTGGTTTAATTCAGCCACATTGGAGGGTTTTCGAGCATGAATGGACTGTTTAAGGTCATGCCACAGCATCTCAATCGGATTTAAGTCCGGACTTTGACTTGGCCACTTCAAAACCTTAATTTTGTTTTTCTTGAGCCATTCAGAGGTGTACTTGCTGGTGTGCTTGGGATCATTGTCCTGCTGCATAACCCAAGTGCGCTTGAGGTCACAAACTGATGGCTGGACATTCTCCTTCAGGATTTTCTGATAGAGTGCAGAATTCATGGTTCCATCGATTATGGCAAGTCATCCAGGTCCTGAAGCTGCAAAGCAGCCCCAGACCATCACACTACCACCACCATGTTTGACTGTTGGTATGAAATGCTGTATTGGTTTTATGCCAGATGTAACGGAACCTTCCAAAAAGTTGAACCTTTGTCACATCAGTCCACAGAATATTTGCCCAAAAGTCTTGGGATAATCAAGATATTTTTTGGCAAATGTGAGATGAGCCTTTGTGTTCTTTTTGGTCAGCAGTGGCTTTTGCCTTGGATCTCTTCCATGGATGCCGTTTTTGCCCTTAATTGAGGCAAGTGAGGCCTGCAGTTCTTTAGATGTTGTTCTGGGTTCTTTTATGACCTCCTGGATGAGTCGTCGTTGCGCTCTTGAAGTAATTTTGGTAGGCCGGCCACTCCTGGGAAGGTTCACCACGGTTCCAAGCTTTCTCCATTTGTGGATAATGGCTCTAACCGTGGTTCGCTGGAGTCCCAAAGCCTTAGAAATGACTTCATAACCCTTTCCAG
>NW_015662918.1:259682-269531 GCF_001515625.1 Sinocyclocheilus rhinocerous
TCACGTAGGGCCAGGTAGGTTTGGACAGCTTTTTTCCCTTAATAAGTGAAATCATCATTTAAAAACTGCATTTTGTATTTACTTGCAGTATCTTTGTGTAATATTAAAATTAGTTTGATCTGAATCTTTTAAGTGTGACAAATATGCAAAAAATTTAAAAAACAGAAAGGGGGCAAAAACCTTTTCACGGCACTGTATTTTCACAGTTGATACTCAGGGTAAGTAATTTCACAGTAATTGTTCAGTTCATATTGCTGATTTATGGGGCTTTTTAATGCTTAAATGCTCTTATGTACCTTCTAAGCTGATTGCAAGTTCAAATTTACTAGGAAGCAAAAAAGCTGCTCTTGCCAAAACCAAAAGCGTAATGGTCATAATTTTGCAAAAGGCTATTCAAACCCTGTGCATAAAAGCAGGATAAAAAACAAGGGGAATAATTTGTATATTGATTTGTGCTTTGCTTACTCAGAGGAAGGCGGCTATCTCAGTGGAAACTCAAACAACCGTGCTGCATTAAAGAACCCCACTGCGCTTCGGGCTGCTCTCCTTCCCGCCACAAAATGGCTGCCTGGTGAGCCTGTTCGGCACAAACATCAATTAGAGAAAGGTTAGCTTGCATGACTGCTGGCTTGCACCAAAGACAAGGACAAAAACATAGAGGGGGTGGATTCGTTTTTGGCCTTTTTCTTTCTCTCCTTCTTTGAATTTTGTATTTGTGACTTTATGTCACTTCATGCTTTGCTGTATCTTTTGGACTGGTGCCAGCTGTGCTCCATGGGCGGCCCAGGTGAGCTTCTGGAGTGAAAGACTCAGGCTTTGATATTGGGAATTAAATTTAGAGCGGCTTGTATACACATGCACAATTACATGATCTCAGGCTTCCCAACCACTGGAAAACTGTCACATTTGTCATTGTAACTATTGTTGTGACAGAGGGAAAGAAATAGGGCCTATACGGATCAATTCAATTTAACAGGTTTATTTTCAAAAATGCCCATGTTGTGACTAAAATTACAATAACAAGTTCAGTGATACAATATTTGTGATTTTACACCGTCATTACACTTTTTATTTACATAAAGCAGTTTAAAAAAATTCTCAAACTTTTTGATTCAAAGCAGATCCCCAAATATGATGATCCCTTTCATCTTCCTAAAATATATGCATCTACAGTATTCATTTCACATATACAGTATACATGAGTAAAGCCTTTATACTGTGAAAAATATAATAAATGTGTGTAAAATATTATTAATAATTGTTATTGTAAGTATTATTAAATTGACATTGATCTCTTTTCTACCCACCATTAGATTTAAATACATTTTTAATAATATTATTGTGGAGAAAATTGTTCAAAAACCTCATCTCTCTATCTTGAATATTAGACAATATTTTTTTAATCAAAGGCATTTTAAGAAGAACACTTTAAATTGATAAAAAGTGACATTAAACACATTTACAGTGTTACAAAAGATTTCTACATCAAATGCTGAGATTCTGAAAAAAAAGCCTATCACTGTTTCCACAAAAATATTAAACAGCCAAAGTATTTTCCACATTCCCAGTAATAAGAAATGTTTCCTGAGCACCAAATCAGCATATTAGAATGATTTCTGAAGGATCATGTGACACCGAAGACTGAAATAATGGCTGTTAAAAATTCAGCTTTTCATCACATGAAATTACATTTAAAATTACACTTAAAATATATTCAAATAGTAAAATAGAACATGTATATTTTACATTTTAATAATATTTAACTATTACCAACAAATTTCTTCACAAACATTGTTTGTACTGATACAGCATAAATCAGAAAATACTCACAGTGACACCCAACATCACTTAAAAGATACATAAAAGATCCATGCAAAAACTAAGGTTGTACACAGACTAACCATCAGGTTTAGCACATTTACCAAAACAGGAACAGGAAACAGGAAGTCGCAGCACCAAGTACAAAACAGTCCAAGATACAATGTTTAATGTCTTAAGAAATGCATTACAGTTGTGCATGTCATGGAGCATGTAATTTCACATTCCATTTTACTGTGCCTAATCAGATTTAGCCTTCCTGTTACTCCCTAGGGGCAGCATACTATTTTTAATTGGCCCCTGTGTGTGTGTATGTGCAGGTACATGCATACGATATTGTCAGAAAAAGGTATCAGATGAAGGCAAAAACAATCCTGCAGGAGGAGACATCTTTAAAAAGGCCAAAAGTAAGAGAATAAAAATAAAGTGAAAGAGGATGAACAGGGTCGTCAACTAAAGCAGAGAAACGAAAGGAAGGGAGACAGTAGGTGGACCCCATGGGGGCGTCAGGCCGACAGAGACGGTCACGCTGTGTTGTGGGGGGACAGGGAAGGACGAGAGGACACGTGTCTCAGAGAGGACAGAAAGCAGCCATGCGACTCTACAACCAGACGGGGTCAGCTGTCAGAGCAAGGCCTGCTGGGAACGGGGCAGGAGAGGTGGCCGACAGGTGTTCAGACACAAGGTGAGGCGGGAGAGGAAGATAAAAAGAGAGAAAGAAAAAGAGATAGTGAGAGAGAGAGAAGTCACACAATACACAAATACACTAAAAACACAAGTCTCATATTATTTTCCCTTTCAGTTCAAAGTATTTTATCTTGTCAGAAAATAATGCCATATCGCAATACAAGCCATGTTTCCTGTCAGATTACGCTGCCGCCTGAAGGTGTTTGTTTTATTTACATTTGTTTCATAAATATAATTTGTATCACATAATGCTGCAACTGTCACTTCAGTACACTGGTAGCATTTCATTCTCAGGCACAGCAACGGCATATAACCTTAAAAATGTCTAAATACAGATCTATATTATATAATATATCTCAAACCAAGTGGAATTTATTTTAAAGAATGATAGCTTACATACACTTTTATTTAAAATTTAATTTATACCTATAATGACAAAGCTGAATTTTCATTTTTAGTCTTCGGTGTCACATGATCCTTCAGAAATCAATCAAACATGCTGATTTGCTGCTCAAGAAACATTTCTTATTTGAAAATGGTTGTGCTCCTTACTATTTTTTTTTTCGTGATCCTTTGATGAATATGAAGTTCAAAACAACAGCATTTATTTGAAACCGAAATCTTTTGTAACATTATAAATGCCATTACTGTCACTTTTGATCAATTTAATGCATCCTTGCTAAGAGAAAAAAAGACTCAAGTGTCCAAATGCATTTGGGTGCCAGATAACCCGTGGTGTGTTAGTGCTGTCTGGACCATGACTGCCACTTCTCAGTTAATTGGATTAGATGGGTGATCATGTGATCATTATGAATTTATTCCCCATCACTTCTCTTCCATCATGATCCTTTGATCTCCAGTGGTATAGTGCGGATGACCACATTCATTTTCTCATATGGTATTCTGATCATATGATTTCATAGGCTGCTGAATGTCACAAATTCCTTGTGCTATTTGCTATTTTTTATTTTTTTTAAGTTAAAAAGTCTTGATGTTCATTCTGTTAGGAGATCATACAGATGGATCCAGCGGAAGTTTCATAAGCATAGAGCCACACTGCAATAAGCTGAGCAGTAATGTCATTGACCAGTACAGAGGTGATAAGAGCACTTATCCCAACAGCCAGTCTTATCTGCATGAAGATAGCTGGTGAAAATGTTGCAGTCATTATCAACAGTAAAACAAAGTCAACCAAAGCCTCTCCCAAACTCATATACTGTATAATCACCTCTGGAGTATCTGGAAATATTATGTTTTCTTTTCATGTTTTTCCTTATCTCCTTTTAACAAGATTAAAGCCTGGCACAGCACAACGAAGAGATAAAATTCATGAGAACATCCTCTAGGTTCTTTCATTCACTGAGGCTTTTCTTCTCAATATCTGTCTGTCTGATTTTTCCTTATTTGCAAGCATCTTGCATCAACAATTTCCAATGTTTAACAACCTGTTCTCTTAAAAAAAAAATGTAGTTGAGAAAAGTTTACTTTTGAGTTCTATCAATAATTGTCTTAATAATTGCCCCAGTAACACTGCTATGTTTAGTCAATTTAAGTTTGTTTGTTCACTGAATGCAAAATGTCTCACTCAGTCAATAAATTCTCGATAAGACAATCAACATTTTCTTGTTCAACAAATGATCAGTCAGGAGCTCAAATTATTTCATTATTGTTTCCATTTCTCAGAACTCCGTGAACTCTCACGTGAACTCTGAACTTCATGATTTAATTTGTATATTTAAAAAAGCCTATTAATAGATTTTTAAACTTACTGTGATACTAACATGTTGTCATAAAAAAAGATACCTTGTAAATCACAAATATCATGTGGAATATATGTTTTAACCAACATACATGCTTATTTGAAATTATTTCACATTTTGATGGCAAATATGTATACATATCATTTTTAAGCTTTCATACTTATGCCACACTGAAGATTAGATTTAGGGATTGACGTTCTTTTTCTAAAAATCATATGTTTTAGCACAACACAAGTTGTACAAACTCATACACATTTGCCATTAATTCACCAAAAGTTTTGAGTTTTCTCATGAAATCAGGTTGGTTTTAATACAGAGACCTAAAAAGGAGCTCTAAACATTACCATACAACAAATTACTAACAGCAATGAAAAAAAGCAAACCAAATAAAGTCAGCAAATAGCAAAACAATACTCCTACAACCATAACCACATTATTTATTTATGCTGCAATGCATGCTGGGAGCTTATAAACCCTTAACAAATCAACAACTTTGGTCAATAGGAAACTGTTTGTTCAGACAAGTGTGTTGGGCTAGTTTGGACAACATTTGGTGGAGTACTGTCAGTCTAACATGTATTTTCAAGTTGAAGTAAATTTACATTTAAATATTGAGTTTACTTACTAGCTCCCTCCATCCAGTGTTTCTTGCTAGTATCACTGCATTAAGGAATATAGACATCCCATCATATATATCTATGTATTGGTTAAATAAGCACAGTACAATGTCATCATAACTTTAAACATATAGGCCTATCCATCAATTTCACCTAGAAAAACTTCCCATCACAAAGGAAAGATACAGAAGAGCTCAAGGCATATCTCATTGTATGCGCTCAGCAGATGCTATTCCCTCGCTGCAGGGAGATGCTCCATTTTACACCTTTCATTACCACACAAAAGACTGTGACAGGTTCCTCCTCACCTCCAGCTGCTGAAAGGAAATCTCCATTATTGCCTTCCAAATTACCCTGCTGCTTCACAGATAAAGGCAAAACATATTTGCCTCTTTGTGCCCAATAAACCTGTCAATCTGCCAAGCTGTGATACTATAGGCCATGAGTTATGCCTTTAATACAATACATGTACGCGAAGAGCGTGGTATATGTTCGTGCCAGACGCGTGTGCGCGAAGCCCAGAGACTGTCGGTCTAGCCATACTGCTTTGTTATCTCTTAGTGTAATACACTCTCAGTTCTGTTATTCGTTGGCAATGCTGTGTGCTGTTCACTGAATAGGCTTGATTAGTGTTTTGTTGTATTTAGTGGGAAATTGAAATTCTACCTGTAATTTCTCTGCTTCTACAGTGTTTGAGGAACAATCATTTGCAGACAATGGGACATGGCAATTGGGAAATGATTTTTACACATACAAGCACATTGAGTTATTTTCTTTTGTCTGGAATGTAACTCTTTAAGCATTAGGAAGCATTATGCTTGAAGTGATTGGTTTTTGTTAACAGGACCGAACTGTGAGTATCTCAATAGTGTGCGGCAACCAGGAGCGATGCTAGGCTTTTTTTAGGGGAGTTAATGAGTTAATGATGCCTTAAAGTGTAGTGCATCTAAAAATGAATATTCTGCCATCATTGCATTATTTAAAATGTATAATATATGTGTATAATTGTGTTAATATTTTTACAATGAAAGAAAATGGGGTCCAATTTTGTTCTAGACCCCACTGACTTTCAGTGTATCAAAAACTTTAACCTGCCTTAACCAATTAAGTTAAAAAAGTTTAACTATATACGAGTACCGTGAACTTATATCTGAGTTCACAAAAATATATACTTTAATATTAAATTAAAACTATTTCAACATTCTGTAGCTAAAATGTAACTGAAATAAGTAAAACCATTAAAATGATCAAAATGACATTAGCTCAGTTAGCACTAACAGATCTCCCCCATATTAATCCAGTACAACACATTTTCTGTTAAGTACAACTAACTTTCAGTTATATTTGAGTGAAATGAACCTGTTTCATTTAGTAAATTTCACTGTTAGGCTTTTCATTGTGCAGAAAAAAACTGATTTGTAAAAACATGAGGGTGAGTAAATGATAAAAACCTTCGATTTTGGGTGAACTGTCCCTTTAAGATATTTGAGGGAATGGCTGAGATGACACCACCTACATAGGTTTGTCTATCGTGGCAACCTTTCCTTCTCATTCAAACACACAACGCTGTGAGAAGGACACAATTGTGACTGCTACCAGCAGGAGATGAGGTGATTTATGAGGTCTTGTCATAACAGCGGTGTTGGCACTGTCATAGGGCCCTGGGAAACACCGGGAGGTAGAGGGTGTGCTTGTGTTTTGTGCTCAGCTAGTATGTTTGAATGTACCTCAAATATCACAAAAGCATTCAGCATTCAGCCTCTAAAAAAACCCCCAAATATTTTGCCATTGCTTGTAACCCAGCATGCTTTGTGTGTTGAGTTAAATCAGAGCAAATTTGATCTGTTTCGCTTTGACTGTAAACATGTCTGAAACTGATATAGGATATAGGTTTACATTTCACTGTAATATAGTTGGGGTCAGTAAGACATTTTAATATTTTGAAAGAAACCTCTTATGCTTACCAAGGCTTCAAATATTTGATCAAAGATACAGTAAAAACATAAATATTGTGAAATATTATAACAATTTAAAATAGCTGTTTTCTATTTGAATATGTAATTTATTCCTGTGATGGCAAAGCTGAATTTTCAGCAGTTATTACTCCAGTCTTCAGTGTTCATCATTCTAATTTGCTCAAGATTTTTTTTTTTATCAATATTGACAACAGTGCTGCTTAATATTTTTGTGGAAACCATGATACATTTTTTAAGGATGACTAGACAGTTCAAAAGAACAGCATTTCTTTGAAATAGAAAAATTGGTAACACTTTTGTATAGGGACCAATTCTCACTATTAACTACTAACTAGTTCCTTATTAGCATGCCTATTAATAACATATTGGCTGTTTATTGGTACTTATAAAGCACATATTCTGCATGACCATATTCTACATCCATAATCCTACCCAATACCTAAACTTAACAACTACCTTTCACTAACAATTAATAAGCAACAAATTAGTAGTTTATTAAGGCAAAAGTTGTAGTTAAAAGGTACAATAGGTGATTGTCTTCAGAAAAGTCTTCAGTGTTCATCATTCTAATTTGCTCAAGATTTTTTTTTTAATCAATATTGACAACAGTGCTGCTTAATATTTTTGTGGAAACCATGATACATTTTTTAAGGATGACTAGACAGTTCAAAAGAACAGCATTTCTTTGAAATAGAAAAATTGGTAACACTTTTGTATAGGGACCAATTCTCACTATTAACTACTAACTAGTTGCTTATTAGCATGCCTATTAATAACATATTGGCTGTTTATTGGTACTTATAAAGCACATATTCTGCATGACCATATTCTACATCCATAATCCTACCCAATACCTAAACTTAACAACTACCTTTCACTAACAATTAATAAGCAACAAATTAGTAGTTTATTAAGGCAAAAGTTGTAGTTAAAAGGTACAATAGGTGATTGTCTTCAGAAACATTTTTTGTTATGCTGGTTGAAAGTCTCTTCACATCCCGATAGCAATCATTAAGTTAAGTGGTCTAAATGTATTTATATGTATTTAAACATTCTATGGAAGGTGTAGGACCAAGAAACGTTCGTACAATCAAAATGCTCGTTCCGAGCGTTTTAATATGCTTTCCTACCTGCCTATCAACATGTGTATTTGCATACCTTTGCGCACCTGGTTTGCGCAGACAGGATACGTCATCAGCGCGTTCATGTACACTGTGCAGAGAGAGCGAGAATGGCAGGCAAACATCAACAACCTGATCTCCCTTCCTGGAATTGTAGTACTTTTACTAACTGCACTTTAAAGTTTTCTCACCGGTGAATGACACACGATGTATTGTAGTAATGTTGTCTTTGATTGTCTGATCTGTGAGCGTATATGCGTTCAGGAGGCATGGCCTTGGACGGCGATTGCAGGTAGGGTGGGACGTTCGCTTTCAGTGCTATCAGGATAAAGTTAGCATTTTCCAAGATCTCCTACTGCACCTTTAATATTTATTCAGCAAAGATGCATTAAATAGTTAAAAAGTGACAGTAAAACATTTTATGTCTATATTTAAAAAAGACAAAAAAAATTTAAATATTTCAGTCACACTTTATTTTAAGGTCCAATTCTTGCTATTAATAATCCATTAATTTCTTTCAAAAACAACTATACAGTTTCAGCTTGCCAGCCATGTTTATTATTGTTTAATCTGCATCTATTGTGATACTTGCTATTATCTGTGCTCATGGTAGAAATTTGTAGCACAACAACATAACACCTAAATAGAAAGAATGGTATGTAAAGGCTTAGATATTTTTTGGTGGAAAGGTCCAGAATGCAGCAAGTCATGCTTGAAACTAGAAGGTATGACAGTCAAACAATAACCCCACTGCTGACAAGCCATCTGTAATGTAATATATGCATGTAGGGCCAGAGCAACTGGCATTTGGCATTGACAGTATGGGGCATTTCAGACCAATTATGCCACATACAGATGGATTGCCATCAGATGCCTCATACAAATAAATGTGTTACCACAAATATATAATCAACATTTGTGAATTTGTGAAAAGGTAACAAAGGAAACAAAGAGCAGAAAACAAATGAACAGATGGCTCTGTTTTTTTTATAGCTACTACTAAACAGTACCTTCAAATTGTAAGATAATGACAACAATTACTACAGTACTTAGACTAGGCAATAGTGTATCTGCATTGTGACAGAAAAGCTGTATTGACTGTTCCCCAGACCTCTAATATGCATTGTAACGGGGTGAAGAATCACACGACAAGTAATCTCAATCAATACCCCGGAGGGTGGATTTATTGGGGTGATGGGTGTTAGTGAGAAAGGTCCAGGTAGGTGCTCCGGTGCCGTGAGTGCTCTCTTCCGTCTTCCCACTGCAGAGGGTCCGTGCAGTGCTCCTGTGGGGCTGGTCGGTCACACGCTGCTTTCTGTGGGAAAAATGAGAGAGCGAGTTAGTGCTCAGTCTCATGGAGGAATCTCCTAGATGGCAGGGCTTGCGTGGCTTATGTAGCCACCGCCTGATAAGGTGCAGCTGTGACCGATCAGCCTGTGATGATGATGGCCAGGTGCTCCTTGCTTGTTTCCAGGGCGACGCTGATGAAGCTTCGGGACGCTCGTCACAGCATCTACAGAACTGGCTAATAACCTGTTTAAATCATTCATTCATGCCCCAGGGGCGACCCACCCTTCAGTAGATGCTAATCGTTTAACATCACCACAGATCACAGTGTGCTAAGTGTGTCTTGCTCCTGTAGGAGGGCGATTCATCTAATCAATCCTGTCTAAAACCGGGGGTCTCAAGATGGGTGGAGGGTTAGGAGCAGAGAGCATTCTCCAAAGCACTTGTGAAAGTTTTAATCCACCTAAAATCTGATTTCTCATCAGATAACCTTCAAATGGTTTAGACTGAAATTAGATACGACATTTAATTCTGTACGCCACTGTAAGGAATTTTAACTCAGTTGTAAGGGAATTAATTATTA
>NW_015662919.1:0-11158 GCF_001515625.1 Sinocyclocheilus rhinocerous
CAATATAAAATTAAAATATAATAATATTGTTATAATAAAACTTCATATATATATTTGTGTGTGTGTGTGTGGGTGTGTGTGTGTGTGTAAATTTATATATACATACACACACACACACACACACACACACATACATACATACATATATATATATATATATATTCTAACTTGGTATAAAAGCTTAACTATTTAATTAGACTAACTATTTTTACTGATATTTTCAGATAGCAATCCTATCTCATAACATTCAATGTGTTTCTGTAAAAATGTCAATCAAACATCATAAATTGTAGCTGTGTTGACTTCAGGCCCTAGAGGAGATTTGTTCTACTATAAAAATCATTCTACTCTTTGTTTTAGACCTGCTTTCTTCCTCTAGCCCCTTATTTGACTCTTGGCGGATGCTGAAACACCACAAAGCAGCAATCCTATATCAGCCGATAAGGTAGAAAGCGTAGAGGACCCAAGGGTCTTCCTGTAATTGGGAATGGATATGGCATGTGTACAGACAGACAAATCAATATACGTAGGAGGATAGCGCACTAATCAGATAACAAAAAATCACCCAAAAACGCTACGCTCTGTTTTCTTCTCGTCCTAATAGAAGGTTAAAGGGGAAAATAAGCCTTTGCCACAAACAGAAATAAGCACTTCACACTCAGGAGACGTTCCATTATTCCATTATCAGTGTTTGCACTCTCATGTGAAACCATTTCGCAGAGGCTGCTGATGTGCTCGTCATTCATCTAGCGGAGCTATCAGTGCGTGTAAGACAAGAACATCCACAAGAGCTGATAGCAGTTACATCAGTGTATCTCCATCCGCACTCCTGACGGACCAGACACACCAATGACACTCGACTACTGCTAGTTTATTTAGTCAACATCAGCAGACGCATGAACCTCATAGGAAAGTTTCATAGAAACCCTAGCAACCACATAGCAACACCCTAGCATAGCAGCCACATAGGAACACCCTAGCAACTGCATAGCAACACACTAGAAACTGCCTAGCAACTCCTGATCAACAACCCAGAACACCCTAGCATAGCAACCGCCTAGTAACAACCCAGAGCATCCTAACAACCGCATAGCAACCATCCAGAACACCCTAGAAACTGCCTAGGATCACCGTAGCAATAGCCTAGCAACCACCTAGAACACCCTAGCAACACCCGATCAACCATCCAGAACACTCTAGCATAGCAATTGCATAGCAACACCCTAGAAACTGTCTAGGAATGCCCCAGTAACTGCCTAGCTGCACCCTATCAACCACACAGGTTACCCTAGCACCTACCCAAAAACCCCCTAGCAACCGCACAGTAAAACCCTAGCAACTATCTAGAACACAATATCAACCACCCAGAACATCCTAGGAAGCACATAATAACCATCTAGAACACTCTAGCAACTATGTAACTGCCTAGGAACACCCTAGCAATGGACTAGCAACCACCTAGAACACCCTAGCAACACCTGATCAACCATCCAGAACACTCTAGCATAGCAATTGCATAGCAACACCCTAGAAACTGTCTAGGAATGCCCCAGTAACTGCCTAGCTACACCCTATCAACCAGCCAGATTATCCTAGCACCTACCCAAAACACCCTAGCAACCGCATAGTAACACCCTAGAAACTGTCTAGGAATGCCCCAGTAACTGCCTAGCTACACCCTATCAACCAGCCAGATTATCCTAGCACCTACCCAAAACACCCTAGCAACCGCATAGTAACACCCTAGAAACTGTCTAGGAATGCCCCAGTAACTGCCTAGCTACACCCTATCAACCAGCCAGATTATCCTAGCACCTACCCAAAACACCCTAGCAACCGCATAGTAACACCCTAGAAACTGTCTAGGAATGCCCCAGTAACTGCCTAGCTACACCCTATCAACCAGCCAGATTATCCTAGCACCTACCCAAAACACCCTAGCAACCGCATAGTAACACCCTAGAAACTGTCTAGGAATGCCCCAGTAACTGCCTAGCTACACCCTATCAACCAGCCAGATTATCCTAGCACCTACCCAAAACACCCTAGCAACCGCATAGTAACACCCTAGAAACTGTCTAGGAATGCCCCAGTAACTGCCTAGCTACACCCTATCAACCAGCCAGATTATCCTAGCACCTACCCAAAACACCCTAGCAACCGCATAGTAACACCCTAGAAACTGTCTAGGAATGCCCCAGTAACTGCCTAGCTACACCCTATCAACCAGCCAGATTATCCTAGCACCTACCCAAAACACCCTAGCAACCGCATAGTAACACCCTAGAAACTGTCTAGGAATGCCCCAGTAACTGCCTAGCTACACCCTATCAACCAGCCAGATTATCCTAGCACCTACCCAAAACACCCTAGCAACCGCATAGTAACACCCTAGAAACTGTCTAGGAATGCCCCAGTAACTGCCTAGCTACACCCTATCAACCAGCCAGATTATCCTAGCACCTACCCAAAACACCCTAGCAACCGCATAGTAACACCCTAGAAACTGTCTAGGAATGCCCCAGTAACTGCCTAGCTACACCCTATCAACCAGCCAGATTATCCTAGCACCTACCCAAAACACCCTAGCAACCGCATAGTAACACCCTAGAAACTGTCTAGGAATGCCCCAGTAACTGCCTAGCTACACCCTATCAACCAGCCAGATTATCCTAGCACCTACCCAAAACACCCTAGCAACCGCATAGTAACACCCTAGAAACTGTCTAGGAATGCCCCAGTAACTGCCTAGCTACACCCTATCAACCAGCCAGATTATCCTAGCACCTACCCAAAACACCCTAGCAACCGCATAGTAACACCCTAGAAACTGTCTAGGAATGCCCCAGTAACTGCCTAGCTACACCCTATCAACCAGCCAGATTATCCTAGCACCTACCCAAAACACCCTAGCAACCGCATAGTAACACCCTAGCAACTATCTAAAACACCATATCAACCACCCAGAACACCCTAGGAAGCACATAATACCCATCCAGAACACTCTAGCAACTATGTAACTGCCTAGGAACACCCTAGCAATGGCTTAGCAACCACCTTGCAACACCCAATCAACCATCCAGAACACCCTAACATAGCAATCACCTAGCAACACCTTAGAAACTACATAGGAACACCCTTGCAACTGCATAGCAACTATCCAGAACACCCTAGCAACACCTGATAAACCACCCAGAACAAACACCCTAGCAATGGCATGGCAACCTCCTAACAGCACCCTAGAAGCCACCTAGGAACACCCTAGCGACCCTAGAACCACCCAGAGAACCCTAGCAACCCAACTTTTATTTCAAGAAATATCAATTGTCGCTTTCCCGATCCCATCCCCCTCTCTGTCTCCCACTTCGCTTCCTGTCCACCTACTTGTCCTATCTAAATAAAGGCATAACAATGCCAAAAATAAATAAATAAAAAAAGAACCATCAATATATATATTTTTTATGGTTTTAGTTTTAGTTTCAGTAGAAACAGTCACTTTTAAGTAAGTAAGATGGCGCCGACGCTGATGGCTGCCTCCGTGGCGTGCTCCGCAGTTGTTTTTATGTTTTTGTTAGTTTGTCCTGTCTTTAGTTTTATCCCTCCAATCAGTTTCACCAGAGACGAATTGCTGGACATTCGGAAGTACACACCACCCGATATTTCACCGGTTTTTGATTATTCTGATGTTTTGCTGGACATTGTAGTCAGGGGAGCTGTGGCGCTGATCAAGCGCTTCAGGACGCGCAGACAGGGGAAGCGAGCCGGCGCGCTCGTGAAGCTCAGGCAGCGCGGATTCAGAACGCCGTTGCCAAGCATCCATCTGGCAAATCTCCGCACTCTACCCAACAAAACGGACGAACTCCTTCTGCTCTCCCGGACAAATAAGGATTTTTCAAACTCTGCTGCTCTGTCTCGCAATCCTGAGTTTATATCTCGCAATTCTGAGTTTATCTCTCACAATTCTGAGTTTATATCTCGCAATTCTGAGTTTAAATCAAGAAGGTAACAAGAAGGTAAAATCTACACCAGTTAAATCACAATCCAAGACATCTCAAAGACCTCCTTATATGTGTTGTACAACCTTCACTGTTCATAGTCAGACAATAAAGTCTATCATCAATAAACACTGGCATGTTCTGAGAGCTGATGACATTGGATATAGAATCTTCAAGGAGCCTCCCCTTTTTTCATATTATAGGGGACGCAACATAAGAGATCACCTAGTCAGTTCTGATACCTTCATTAAGGAGATCGCAAGATGGCGCTGACGGTGATGGCTGCCTCCGTGGCGTGCTCCGCAGTTGTTTTTATGTTTTTGTTAGTTTGTCCTGTCTTTAGTTATATCCCTGCAATCAGTTTCACCAGAGACGAATTGCTGGACATTCGGAAGTACACACCACCCGATATTTCACCGGTTTTGATTATTCTGATGTTTTGCTGGACATTGTTGTCGGGGGAGCTGCGGCGCTGATCAAGCGCTTCAGGACGCGCAGACGGGGGAAGCGAGCCGGCGCGCTCGTGAAGCTCAGACAGCGCGGATTCAGAACGCCGTTGCCAAGCATCCATCTGGCAAATCTCCGCTCTCTACCCAACAAAACGGACGAACTTCTTCTGCTCTCCCGGACAAATAAGGATTTTTCAAACTCTGCTGCTCTGTGTTTCACGGAAACCTGGCTGAAAGACGCCATTCCGGACAGCGCGTTGAGTCTGCCGGGCTTTCAGCTGTTTAGAGCAGATCGCGACGCAGAATCAACGGGGAAATCGCGCGGCGGCGGGACATGCTTTTACATCAATGAGAGGTGGTGTACAGATGTAACTGTGTTAAAGAAGATGTGCTGTTCAGATCTAGAAGTGCTCTTCATTAATTGCAAGCCGTTCTATTCGCCGCGGGAGTTTTGCTCGTTCATTCTCGTAAGTGTGTACATTCCTCCGCAAGCACACGTGAGCTCCGCTTTACAGAAACTCGCTGATCAGATCACAGAGACAGAACAACAACACCCGGACTCTGTTTTAATCATTCTCGGGGACTTTAATAAAGCAAATCTCTCCCGTGAACTGCCAAAATACAGACAGCACATCACATGTCCCACCAGAGACAGTAATATATTGGATCACTGTTACACCACAATAAAGAATGCATATCACTCTGTTCCACGGGCAGCTTTGGGGCTCTCTGATCACTGTTTGGTTCATCTTATACCGACCTACAGGCAGAAACTGAAATCAGCTAAACCTGTATTAAGGACTGTAAAAAGATGGACTAATGAAGCAGAGCAGGATTTACAAGCTTGTTTTGACCTCACTGATTGGAGTGTTTTTGAAGCTGCTGCCACCGATCTGGACGAGCTCACAGAGACTGTAACATCTTATATCAGTTTCTGTGAAGACATGTGCATTCCTACCAGGACTCATTTAACTTACAACAATGACAAACCATGGTTCACTGCAAAACTCAGACAGCTCCGTCAGGCCAAAGAAGATGCTCACAGGAAGGGGGATAATGTCTTGTATAAACAGGCTAAATACACACTGGAAAAGGAGATCAGAGTGGCAAAGAGGAATTATTCGGAAAAAATAAGGACTCAGTTCACTTCCAGCGACTCGGCATCAGTGTGGAAAAGTCTAAAAGAAATCACCAATTACAAGACACCATCCCCCAGCACTGTGGAGAATCAACACCTGGCAGACGATCTGAACGAGTTCTACTGCAGGTTTGAAAAAACACCCCACACCCGCCCTGAACACCTCTCCACACAACCATTCACACCTCCAGCAACCCCCCTCTCCCCCACACCTGCAATTCAGATCAGTGAAGACGAGGTGCGCCAGGTCTTCCGGAAGCAGAAAAGGAAAAAAGCACCAGGCCCAGACTGTGTTACACCAGTCTGTCTGAAATCCTGTGCTGACCAGCTGGCCCCCATCTTCACACAGATCTTCAACAGATCACTGGAGCTGTGCGAAGTCCCTTCATGCTTCAAACGCTCCACCATCATCCCCGTCCCAAAGAAACCCAAAATTACGGGACTTAATGACTACAGACCTGTGGCTCTAACGTCTGTGGTCATGAAGTCTTTTGAAAAACTGGTGCTGGCCCACCTGAAGGACATCACTGGACCCTTGCTGGATCCTCTTCAGTTTGCCTACAGAGCAAACAGGTCTGTGGACGATGCAGTTAACATGGGACTGCATTATGTTCTGCAACATCTAGACAGACCAGGGACTTATGTGAGGATCCTGTTCGTGGACTTCAGCTCGGCCTTTAACACTATCATCCCAAACCTCCTCCTGCCCAAACTATCTCAGCTCTCCGTGCCCACCTCCGTCTGTCAGTGGATCAACAGCTTCCTGACAGACAGGCAGCAGCTAGTGAGGCTGGGAAAATACACATCCAGCACCCGTATAACCAGCACTGGAGCTCCTCAGGGTTGTGTTCTCTCCCCACTGCTCTTCTCCCTCTACACCAACGACTGCACGTCTAAAGACCCCTCTGTCAAGCTCCTGAAGTTTGCAGACGACACCACACTCATCGGCCTCATTCAGGACGGTGACGAGTCTGCTTACAGACAGGAGGTCGAGCAGCTGGCTGTCTGGTGCAGTCTCAACAACTTGGAGCTCAACACGCTCAAAACTGTGGAGATGATCATGGACTTCAGGAGAAACCCCCCTGCACTCCCCCCACTCACCATCATGGACAGCACTGTGACTGCAGTGGAGTCATTCAGGTTCCTGGGCACCACAATCTCTCAGGACCTGAAGTGGGACACTCACATTGACTCCATTGTGAAAAAGGCCCAGCAGAGGTTGTATTTCCTTCGCCAGCTGAGGAAGTTCAACCTGCCACAGGAGCTGCTGAAACAGTTCTACTCCGCCATCATTGAATCCATCCTCTGCACTTCAATAACTGTCTGGTTCAGCTCAGCTACCAAATCTGACCTCAGAAGACTACAGAGGGTAGTCCGGACTGCTGAGCGAATCATTGGTACAACCCTCCCTTCTCTCCAAGAACTGTACTTATCCAGAGTGAGCAAAAGGGCTGGCAGAATCACTCTGGACCCCTCACATCCAGCACACTCCCTCTTTGAACTGTTGCCATCTGGTCGACGCTACAGAGCTCTGAGCACCAGAACGGCCAGACACAGGAACAGTTTCTTCCCTCAGGCAATTAATCTCATGATCACTTAACAATAACTGTGGAACACACACTATTTATTCACTCATACACTTATTTATCTAACACTCATACTCGGTCTACACCTCAAATTTGCACATAATATACAGTACCTGTACATGCAAAACTGTCTATTGTAATATACCTGCACGTACAATTGTCAATCTATATATTTTTATTCCTTATTTACTCGTTCTATTTTTTATTATCTGTGTTTTTTGTTCTGTCACTGTCATTCTGTTACACTGTGGAAGCTTCTGTCACGAAAACAAATTCCTCGTATGTGTAAACATACCTGGCAATAAAGCTCATTCTGATTCTGATTCTGATTAAGGCTGTTCACACTGAGTTCACTCTTTAGAACCAACTACAATTTACAATACACATATTTAATTTACGTCTTACATTCTTCACTTTCAAATGTCCAAGCCCTTCGAGATTTTATCAAGTCAAATTCACAAAATCCAAACGATAGTAATGAATCCAAATAAAGTAAACATAGGTCATATGCAGCGGTAAACTCACAATGCTTGCACAGACGGAGTTCATGAGAAGCAACAAGAAAACACATTATTACAAAACACGCAGTTCAACAGTCTGTATACTTTTTTAATTAAATCACAGCATTTTTCGTGATCCCCATGTGTTTATTGTAATGTTTCGGTTCAATTATTAGCTTTTCTTCAGCTCACAAACCCCCTGCAGTTCCCTTGCGAATGCAAACCCCCACCTGCAATATTCTGACATCTGTATTGCATGCTGGAAATATACAAATGTACTACTGCATCCGTCCTCTGTTTCTGTGTGAGACGCTTCTGACGGTCCAAAACTCTCCCTCAAATTCTTTTGCTTTTCCTCTCTTCCTCCCTCACGTCTCTGGCATCACAAAAGTTGATTGTTCCCCTTCTTTAATTGAATGTTATCTTCTCTCCTGCGCTATTTCTGCTCAGGCCGCTTGTTCTGATACGGCTGGCCTGCAATTTGTGGAGAAGTCTGACTGCAGTCTTAATCACCGGCCTCAGCAGCCTTTCAAGTAATGCGACAATTAAGTTCTCGAGCTGAAGGAAGAAACACCCTCACAAGCCTTTTGTTCGCAGCCGGAGATATAGTGCATGTTAACTTCAGTGCCTTCTTCTGAAAGGTTTGGGACTTCATGTATTAAGCACTGAACTGAAGAGATGCTAATGTCTCATTTCGCTCTCGGGAGGGAACAGGACTCTAATCGTGATTCTTTATTTTTCAGGTTTTCATAATCTTTGAGCTATAAATAACTTTATGCTTCCTCGAGAGATAAATGAGAAGATAAAGTGTGATCTTGTGGCCTCAGACTGAGTAATTTGTTCTTAATTACAGCCACTTCACCACAATGTCCTTCATCTGTCTGCAACCTGCAGACCTCATCAAGGTAAGACGGTAGAAATCAGAGTGATTATATTTAACTGAAACCATTAAAACATTTCCGCTGCTTGAAATAAAATCAATGATAACTGATATAAAGACTTAAACTTATTTTATTTCAGCTAGTTAACTAAAGCAACATTTCTAATTTTCATTTAGTTTAACTTGATGTATGAAAGTAACTAAAACTAAAACTGAAATAAAAATAATTAAAAAAAACTATATAGACATTTAAAAAAATAAATAAAATAAAAAGGACACAAAAATTCAATAAAAATAAAAATGGCAAATATAAAAATAAAACTATATCTCAATGATGCTAAAAAATAACACTGGTAGTAATAAATAACTGAAATAAAGTTTTTAAAAAATGTATATATATATATATATATATATATAAATAAATAAATAAAAATGACAAAACATTTTTTTGTAATAAAAATGGCAAATACAAAAATAAAACTATATCTCAATGATGCTAAAAAACAACAACACTAGTAGTAATAAATAATTTAAAAAGAAATAACTAAAAATAAAGCTATTATTATAAATACACAGTTAATTCATTTTTACCCAAATTATATTTTAGTAAAAAGGTCAAAAAAAGTAGCCTGGCACCACCATGTTTTTTGAACACATACCACATTAATACCATGGTTTTGGACACAAACCAAATATGAATATCATATTTCAACCAAATGATACCATGTTTTTCTTTGGTAAATTTCTTTGGATGTACAAAAAATATGGCATTACTACACGAACCATGCAATACCGTGTTTTTTGACATGTGCCACTGTATTAACCTGAATACAATAGTACTACTTTGGTAAATGTCTAAAAAACATGCTAGCAGTACCATGGTATTCTTGGAAGCACATTGGAAAACCACGTAAATACAATGTCTTCTGGACACAAACCATGACAATGCCTTGTTTTTTTATAAGTACCATGGTGATACCATGTTTGTTTGAGTAAAACTATGGTAAAATCATGGTTTTTATTAAGACATGTAATGGTAATGCCATGCTTTTTGTACATGAACCATGTAATACCATGTTTTTTTGACGTGCCATTGTAGTATTATAGTACTACCTTGGTAGACGTCTTTAAAAAACATGTTAGTACCATGGTATTCTTTCAAGTACACTGGAGTACCGTGTATATACAATGGTTTTTGTACACAAACCATGGCAGTACCTTGCTTCTTGACAAGTACTATGTTTTTTAGGTAAATACTATAGTAACAATGGGATTTCTTTGGACATGTAATGGTAATGCAATGGAATTTTTTTGGCATGTACTATGGTACTTCTCTGATTACCATAGTACTACCATGGTAATAAAAAAACTAAAGAGTCTAAAAAATGCCATGGTATTCTTTGTAGCACACTAAAGTATCATGTAAAAACCATTGTACCACAGTATTGCCGTCACTGTACCACGGTACAGCACTTTTCGTACTAAACTGGCCCTCAAATTTTGAAATCTCATCATTTATCACAAGCAGAAAAAAGAAACGAGTATCAAAAACCTACAAATTCCTTCAGTATCATGTTGCTCTGCATTCAAGGACTGAATTAACCGAATGCAATCCAAACTTCTTACTGTATAATCAGACATTTCCTCACCGGCCTTGCGGAGCATATATAGCTACACTCATTAAATGCACTCAACATGCCTCGTGTGTGTGAGAGAGAGCATATATGCGCATACAGGTACATGCACATGCTGCTTAGCCTTATTTGCAGGTTTTGAATAATTCATGGTTTTTGATGAATTGTGCATCTCAGCATATGGAGTTCCTCTGGTTACAGTCAAGGTTCGGCGCAGCACCGCAGCAGAATTACAAACGAGGCTCATGGGAAAGTGCAGAGGCCGGAGAGATCACAGGGCGGTGGGCCGCGAAACCAAACGCATCTTTAATTCCGCTGCTTATTATCCCTCGGTACAGCTGGCCGGCATAGAAACGCCCCGGCATTAATTACCTTCAGTTTGAGCGCTCTCGCAGCACAGACCGCCCTCTGCGAACATCAAACGCTCTTAATAACAGCGCGAGAGGAAACGCGACACGCATTTGGCTTCGAGGGCTTCCACAAGAGCTCATTTCCTGCAGGTTAAAGCCGGTGTTTGTCATTTACAGCTGCGGCTTATGGAGGAGCGGACAATGCAATTCAGATGAGATGCAGAGCTTGAGATTTAGCTCGGGACATGTAGGGATTTGCAAGGTCTGCGACACGCGGGAAACAAATGGCGTGCTGCGCTCACAGGCGGGACTCGTTAACTAGCGGGAAGCTGGCGTGGGTGGGCGGGTTAGTCAGGCGCGTGGGTTGAGCCAGGTGTTGTAATAGTAACACGGGTCTCAGTGTGCATGTGTTTTCATGTTTAAGTGTTGTCTAATGACTCATTTCTTTAGTGTTAATTGGCCTCGTTTCAAATCAAACACCGGACCTATTCCTTCCCTGTTGAAAAAACCAGCATATGCTGGTTAGGTATGTTTTGATGCTGGTTTAAGCTGGTCCTTTGCTGGTTTGTGCTGGTCCTTTGCTGGTTTTAGCTGGTCCTTTGCTGGTTTATGCTGGTCCTTTGCTG
>NW_015662919.1:11565-51704 GCF_001515625.1 Sinocyclocheilus rhinocerous
TAAACCAGCAAAGGACCAGTTTAAACCAGCAAAGGACCAGCATAAACCAGCAAAGGACCAGCACAAACCAGCAAAGGACCAGCTTAAACCAGCATCCCAGCGTCAAAACATACCTAACCAGCATATGCTGGTTTTTTCAACAGGGTCTCCACTCATTGGAGACCCTGAGTTGAGCTGTTTGATCATTTTGCTTTGCAAACTTTTTATGTGAAGAAATATACACCTGCAATTTGTGCTCTTCAATCACTAAAGTCCTACTAGGACAGTTTTGTCATTATAGCTGCTGCATGTTTTTTGTTCTAATACAGTCAATTTGTTTGCAATTCACACCAAAACAGCATTTGCAACAATACTGTGCTTCTGAACATTTCTAGGTGAAACAGCACATTCAACAAGACAACATTTAGGTCAGGACTTGATTTTATCCATTGGGAACTGACTGGGTTGTAAAAAAAAAAAAAAAAGTGGTGGTTATGTAATGAAATGGAGGTCTAGAGAACTTTCCATGGCAGTTGCTCATCTGGCACATGTAGCACTGGAAGTATGCGACTGTATATTTGAACCAATCACTTGACGTGTGAATGTCATGTGACTGATCAGTGTTTATTAGAGAGGAAAAACACAAGTCTATTTCATGCTGTTAAAAGCCCTGTTTCAAATGATGTTGCTTGCAAAGAAATCATTTTGTCAAAACACATGGCTACTTTTAAATAGCTGTCAATAGAGAAAGATGTTATTTCCCCACAGAATGATGTAGTTATGGCATCTGCCAGCAGGGGACTAACAGGTGAAGTTGGTGACCGGTAAAAAGGCAAGTCAATTTAGTGTTCATCAAAATGAAAGCACTTTTTCCTGTAGAATAATATGCACTGACGAATCATTCCCAATGAGAACAGTATGTTATTCTACAGGTGTCCATAGCCATGCATTCGGGCAAAACGTCTTTTGTAATTGGTTAGAGAGTAAATAATTGGACATTGATTGGTTAATGAAGTGCCTGTGAGCGGTTTTTGTCCTAATAGTTGTGAAAAGCATGCCAGAAAGGGTGCTTCACAAATTTTAGTGTTAATAAAGTATGCAAAAGACTCCCAGATGATCTACTTTTCTGGTGGGTTTTTAAAGTGTGCATCTGTGCATGCTCTTTTGGTTGATATTATCCACAGAAAAAGGAATCTAGTACTGCAATGTATGCTTTTTCTTGACTAAAGTTCGGATGGTTTAGATGTTAATCATAGCTGTTGTATTATTTTTATCTTGTGTTCTGATAAAGCGAATCTGTTTGCAATTTACGCTAAAACAGCATTTGCAACACTATTCTTCTGTAATGTGATGCATTTCTGAGTGATTCAGGACATTGATTGGTTAATGAAGCGCCACTTTTAAGTTTGCATCCTAAAAGTTATAAAAAAGCATGCAAGAATAAGTGCTTCCTAAATCATAATGTGTTAAAAATAGTATGCAAAAAAAACTCCTAGATGATGTTTTTAGTGTATTTTTTGATGCATGCATCTGTGCATGGTCTTTTGGCTAATATTATTCATAAACTATGTCTTTAAGACTCTTGATGAAAGACTTTGAGTTGTGGAGTGTAAGCGTCATTCTTCCAGCACCCTGCTGACAGCACTGCGAGTCTTAATTATTATTCTATAAAGTTTAGCTGCCTGTTTTCCTGGCTGTAAATTAAAGTGCATGAGCGTGAGGGTTCACACAGCTGCAGCAAACCCACTAGAAACCATGTTTAATGAATGAAGCAGTATTCCAAACCAAATTAATTCATATTTAAACTTCTATAACCATTTGCCATCTGTTGAGATCAATGCAGATGTCTTTAATTGTGCATGCGGAGCGCTTCATGCAAAAAAAAGCACTGCAATAAAATCGTTTAAGCACCATATAATAAAAGGGTAATAATATCTCATGAGCGCTCGTGAACGCTTGTGCACGCTCGTGAACGTTCACCTGTGTCTTTAGCAGCTTGAATATTCCTGTAATATCCTTCCTGAACTCTCGTTGTGTAATGGAGGGAGATGATCTGATTTGCCAACCGTGATCTATCAGCGTTTCCATCTGTGTTGGCCATGCGTTTTAGCCCACATTTACATTAATAACTCTCTCCCAGAAAGACCGAATTACTTTGGGGCTTTTTAACGACGCCAGACAGAAATTCGATTAAGATTAATTCGAGCCGAGCAAGCAATTTTGGGGAAGGTTAGAAGCAATTTCTCCGTACATCATTGGCCACACAATGCCTCTAATGCTGTGAACGTAGCAGCCTCTGTATTACCGACGCTCCATCTAGCATTTCCATCTGCACACCTCCGTTATTCTCTGAAGAAAAGCCCATTACCCCTCCTAAACTCCTTTCAAACTTTGATGCGCATCCCGCAATTAAAGACACGCACTGCATTATTGGGAATGGAATGAGCCTTTTGGGTCCTTCAGTGAAACCAGAGGGAAAAGATTAGGAATGGCTGCATTCACAACAGCGTGCTATTCTTACTTAGTTTTGCAGTATGCATTCTCTCATGCATACTGCACATATGTGCACAATATGCACATTTTCTGTAAGCATCAGTGTTATTTTAGTATCATTGAGGTACTAGTTTTAATTAATATTTTGTATAAGTTTTTATTTTTATATTTTCTGTTTTCATTTTATTTTAAGTTTTCGTAATTTTGTTGTGCATTTTTGTAATTTTTTGTAGTTTTTTGATCAGTTTTAGTTATTTTAGTACATTTAGTACATTTTATTTTAATTGTGGACAAGTTAAACTAAATTAGAATGAGAAATTTTGCCTTGGCAACTAGTTAAAAAACGTTTTATTTTATTATTTTATTTGAGTAAATTTGTATATTTAATTTATTGTTTTAGTTTCAGTTTTTAGTTTTAGTTAACTATAATAACCCTGGTATGCATATATGCAGTATTGTATCCCATAATGCAATGCACTCGAAATGAACTGTTATACTGTTTCCTTTCTCTTTCTAGACTTATTTAATTCATTATTTAAAGCTGTCTTTTTGTTAAAATACTGTCCCATATCACAGTTTAATATGCAAAAACAATAGGAAACCTGTTTGGAAACAACCATTATTTTTGCAATTCCATTTGGTGACACTAAAAGTGTAACACTTCACCTATAAGACAAAAAAAAATCTATCAATGTATATATTTGTTCACATGTTAAATAGTATTCAGACTACCATTCACAAGTCTGTTGTTGTCAAGATTTTTTAATGTTTTTGATTCAAAAACATTAGCATTTATCTAATTCAAAATTGTGAAATATTATAACAATTTTAAATAGCTATTCTCTATGTGAATATCTGTTAAACTGTAATTTATTTCTGTGATCAAAGCTGTATTTTCAGCATCATTACTCCAGTCTTCAGTGTAACATGATCTTCAGAAATCATTCTAATATGCTGATTTGCTGCTCGAGAAACATTTCTGATTATTATCAATGTTGCAAATTTGTAGAATTTTTGAGAAAACTGATACATTTTATTTTTCGGGATTCTTTGATGAATAGAAAGTTCATACAATGATATAACATTCATATAACATTATAAATGCCTTTACTGTCACTTTTGATTAATTTAATGCGTCCTGTATTGTACAACACTTTCTTTCTCTTCCCAGAGATTTTCACAAAGGTCATCCCTGACCGCGAGAGATGCCTCGTCTTTGCCTAATACAGATCACCTGGCTTCGCTGGATAATTTATCACGCCGAGCCACTGGAGAGATACGAGTGACGGCTGTGTTATGCCTCCTGTATTCTCAGATGGGCCGCATTATGATGCCGTTTAAAGCGGATTCCTCAGGCTAGACGGACTATCTCCCACCCGATCCGTCTCCTTCCATCAGACCCCTGCAGAAATCAAAGACAGGTCTCCGCTGGTAATTTATCATGCCGAGCCGCTGGAGAGATACGAGCGACGGCTGTGTTATGCCTCCTGTATTCTCAGATGGGCCGCATTATGATGCCGTTTAAAGCGGATTCCTCAGGCTAGACGGACTATCTCCCACCCGATCCGTCTCCTTCCATCAGACCCCTGCAGAAATCAAAGACAGGTCTCAGAAGGCACGGGACGGAGGGACGCTGTCGGCTGGATGTTAGCACTAAATATGAGTTGACCCCTGACGGTAATGGCTCTCGCTGGGTGTCGCGGAGTCATTTGTCTGTGGCGATGAACGGGCAGCGAGGTGACATGAGAGTAAATGTTTGTCTTTGCTCTGTGTTTACACTGTTTACTCAGGCTTATGAGCAACAGGGATGAGGAACCTGAAGAGAAATCTTTCCCATTGCTCTCTCTCTCTCTCTGTCTCTCTCTTGTCCTGTATCTTACATTCCCACTGGCAAGGTGTCGAGACCTATTATAGTAAATGAGAAAAAATCTCATCATGATACAATAGAGTCATTTATAACTCTGTTTTTATGCTGACATTTTACATACTAATCACATTTGGGCCAATTAATTACGGGATAGTTCATGCAGAAATGATCATTCTGTCTTTTACTCACCTTAATGAATATAACAGAAAAGATGTTCAGCAGAAGCTTGTGCTGTTTTCCATATAATCATATTTGTATGTCAATATTTAAAGTCTTCTGTATCCATGTGATAGCTTTGTGCAAGATATAAACTGAAATTAAAAGTTGTTTAAGACTGCAGATATTCCATATAATATAATATTTTTAAAAAAAAAAAATACTTTTATTCAGCAAGGATGTATTAAATTGATCAAAAGTGACAGTAAAGACATTTATGATGTTGCAAAAGATTTCTATTTCAAATAAATGCTGTTCTTTTGAACTTTCTATTCATCTGTGAATCCTGAAAAATAAAATGCATCACGGTTTCCACAAAATTGTTGTGCAGCGCAACTGTTTTCAACATTGATAATAATCAGAAATGTTTCTTGAGCAGCAAATCAGCATATTAGAATGATTTCTGAAGATCATGTGACACTGAAGACTGGAGTAATGATGCTGAAAATACAGCTTTGATCTCAGAAATAAATTACAGTTTAACAGATATTCACATAGAAAACAGCTGTTTTAAATTGCAATAATATTTCACAATTTTTACTGCATTTTTGACCAAATAAAAACAACCTTGGTGAGCAGAAGAGACCGTTCAAACACATTAAAAATCTTACTGACCCCAAACTTTTGAATGGTAGTATACATTGCATATTGGTCATTTTTTGGAGAAAAATATCATATTGGCATTGAAACAACATGTAAGTGAGTAAATAATGACTGAATGTTTTTATTATTAGGTAATTATTAGTTGAATAATAATACAAACAGAATTTTAATAGGATAGTTTGCACTGTTAATATTTGAAATGTAGTGATTGTCATTCTGAATAAATCAACTTTAGACTGAACAAAAATATTGAAATATTAAATCATTCTTCCGTTATATTGCCTTTAAACACTACGAGTATCTCTCTTGGCGGTTATAATAATCCCAGAGTAGATGGAAATGTCCCATGATATAAAACAGAGTTTGATTGACAGGTCAGTTCTTCAGCCACCTGTGACTGTCACACATTTACATTCATGTTCTTGATCGTAGTAAAACGTATTTCTGTGGTATGTAGGTCAGGTGACTTTTGCATGTGCGCAATGAATCTGTTCATCATTTATACACAATCTATGAGTGCTGAAAGAAAACACTTTGAGCCATTGAGAGACTGGTTAAACCATTTTGTATTATATAGTTCACTTGCTTATGAAACTCTCACGACACTGACCTTCTGACCTTGAGGTTAAATCTTTGAAATCGTCTTTCCAGCAGACGTGTGTGTGTGTGTGAGTGTGTGTGTGTGTGTGTGTGTGTGGATTTGACTAAGAATGAACTGATCTGCTGATCACTGTTTGTTTATACGTGCATCTGATTCACTAAAGGAGTCATGCAGTTCATAAAGCAGCAGATCTCAAATCTGGATATACTCATATTGTATTATTATAACGCTCCTCTCCGTCATTCTATCGCCTTGTTATGAATTACTGTTGCCACAATCAGTAGAAAATGCACAAACAACCATGCATTTATTTACCAGCTGCTTTACAGTGGGTGATAACAGTGCAACATTATTTGAACAAGACAATCTATAATAAGTCTCATTTACATAGAAAGTGTTTGCGATGAAAAGAAATTACTCACAGTTCAGTGTTAAACCTGTTAAACCGGACTGCGTTTAAACAAGCTTTTAATGTTTTTTAAAAAAAGACTCTTATTTCGACTGCATTCATTTGATCAAAAATGCAGTAAAAATTGTGAAATATTATTATAATTTAAAACAGCTGCGTTCTATGTGAATATTTGTATAAGCGTAATTTATTTCTGAGATCAAAGCTGTATTTTCAGCATCATTACTCCAGTCTTCAGTGTCACATGATCTTCAGAAATCATTCTAATATGCTGATTTGCTGCTCGAGAAACATTTCTGATTATCATCAATGTTGAAAACAGTTTAAAACAGGAAACTGTGATACGTTGTATTTTTCAGGATTCACAGATGAATAGAAAGTTCAAAAGAACAGCATTTATTTAAAATAGAAACATTTTGTAACATTATAAATGTCTTCACTGTCACTTTTGATCAATTTAATGTGTCCTTACTGCATAAAAGCATTAATTTATTTTTGAACAGCAGCGTATATAGTTAATTCACCCCTTATAATCTGCCACTTTTGGATTTTAAATTGCACTTTATTTATCTAAAGCTCACAGCATGTTTGTTTTATTATTCAAATGATTATCGTTGTTGTGATTTGAAGTATGCATTTGGCAGATGCTTTTATTCAAAGCAACATCCAGTGCATTCAAGACATACATGCATCATGACTAACATCATTTCACAAAACTACAAGGCAGACAAAATTAGCACAGCGATGCGAACCTGAAGAAATACGGAGGGCCGAGACGAAATCATTTTGCATCACATCTCTGGGTTAATCAGCTCTCAGCGTTGACCTTCTGACCTTGAAGTGAAATCTTTGAAATCACTCTGAAGAAAGCATGTTTTGTGTGTAGAGAATGAGAAACTGGGTTTGTGTTTAATACCAGGCCTGCGGCGGAGAGCGAGGATTCGCTTCAATATCCATTTCTGCTGCCGCTCGAGTGCTGTTCATATCTCAGTGTGAGACACGCCGACGATTTATCAACAAACATCCATATTCTCAGGCGCGGGGCTCCAGGAGCGCACACTTTTTTAAGTGAAGAGCTGAGTGGAAAGCGGACGCACCGCTGGAGCCGAAGCTCCCAATGCAAGCAATTAGGAGAGAGTCAGAGCTACTAAAGAGCTTCGCAGAGATTCGCCTCAGCGACCGGAAGCCCAGAGCCGCAGCGGACGCCACCGAGAATCAAAGACAGACCATGAGGAAAGACCAGGCTTTTCAAAAGCGTCTCAGCAGGGACACACGTATCTAGAGAGACCGAAAAACATCATTTTTCATTTCATTATGGCGAGAGGAGATCAATAACGCCGGGCGTAAAAACGAGACCCCGTTGCTGTCAAATTCTCATTTTGTTTGGCTTTGAGGAATAACAAGGTTGTCAGCTGAGAAAGGTTATGCCGATTAATATCTCTTTCTCTTATATGTGGATGAATTCTCAGTATTCACTTCACGCGAGCAGAAAACAGGGCCGACTTTGACTTATTTATGGGCGTTCAACGAGGTGGGCGATACACTGTTGCTCTTTAAAGAATAATGATGAATCTGTGTTTCCACACCAGCGGAAATTCTCAAGGTGAAGCTTTTTTCATGAACAGATGATGAGAAGACTCTAAATCAGAAAGTCATGTGTGAGCTATTAAAGCCAAGAAATGTTTGCTTAGAGGAGAAGACCATGAACTTACAACAATGACTTCATATTGAGGAATTCCTTTCATAAATTCAGATGTATTTCTATTGAACTGAATATGAATTTATGTCGAATTCAGGTTTATAGACCCTAATCAAATGCATATGTGATTTAAAACATTTCTCTAAATATAATATACTCTTGGCGTGACTATATAATTAGCTAAATAAATAAACTAATTAATTGATTAACTATCTATCATCTGTCTGTCTGTCTGTCTGTCTGTCTGTCTATCTATCTATCTATCTATCTATCTATCTATCTATCTATCTACTGTCTGTCTGTCTGTCTGTCTGTGTGTCTGTCTGTCTATCTATCTATCATCTATCTGTTTGTCTGTCTGTGTGTCTGTCTGTCTGTCTGTCTGTGTGTCTGTGTGTCTGTCTATCTATCTATCTATCTATCTATCTATCTATCATCTATCTGTCTGTCTGTCTGTCTGTGTGTCTGTCTATCTATCTATCTATCTATCTGTTTGTCTGTCTGTGTGTCTGTCTGTCTGTCTGTCTATCTATCTATCTATCTATCTCTGTCTGTCTGTCTGTCTATCTATCTATCTATCTATCTATCTATTTTTGAAATTCTTACATGACATACATACATAAATAAATAAATGTATATTTCAAACCAATATTATTGAAAGAAAGAAAGAAAGAAAGAAAGAGAAAGAAATAAAGAAAGAAAGAGAAAAATTATATAGAAAAATACTCTAAATTAAAAATCGAATTTTGGTGATAATTAATTTAATTAACATTGTGAATATATGTGCATGTGTAATGCGTATGAGAGATGTTTCAATACAATATCTCATTATTTGTTTTGACCTAACCTCAGAAAAAAACAAACAAAAGTAGTAAAAGTCGGTAAGTCTGATTCATTTCAGTGAATCATTTCAAACTGTGAGCAATGAATCGATTCTTTTGATTCACCGATTCGTGACTCTGTTATGACTGATAATATAATTAGACTTTGTGTTCATGTATCGAAAAATACATGAAAATCAGCCTTGATTAGGCTACTGTTTTACTGATTTTGTCCACAGTTTCATGTCATCTAAAGTCTTCATTTATAGCTATGGTAGCAAACATACTCATAATTCATAAAGAGAGCTTTTTTATGTTGTATATTGTAAACTATTGTTGTATCTGATTGTAGAGTGATAGTCAGTGTAAAAAAGAGCAAATGGGAGAAGCAGATGAACACAAAAAGAACAGATATCAACATATATCTCATCAAAAGGCTGAAAAGCATCATTTCCGAGCCCAAGTAACAGATTGTGTTTTACACTGATGCACTTGAGTTCTTTGGTCAGTTTACAAGAGAAGTGGGAGTGTCGAGCTGTTGTGAGTCACAATAACACACACACACTCACACACACGCTCACTCACTCACCACACACACACACAGAGACACACACACACACACACACACTCACTCACCACTTCTGCTTCAAACCAAGCGCTGGCCGATGAAAACAAATGTCTCTATTAGATTATCGTCTCGGCCCCCGAGTGT
The DNA here is from genome assembly GCF_001515625.1 of Sinocyclocheilus rhinocerous. Lineage (NCBI taxonomy): Eukaryota > Metazoa > Chordata > Actinopteri > Cypriniformes > Cyprinidae > Sinocyclocheilus > Sinocyclocheilus rhinocerous. The sequence continues at coordinate 20,966 of NW_015662919.1, forward strand.
GTGTGCGTGTGAGAGAGCGAGAGCGAGAGCGAAATTAAATTATGATATCCCAGCATCATCTCCATTAGCCCCAGGCCTCACCTGTAATACCCGGTGAGGAGGGGCGTTTAGTTTATGCAACACTCCTCCTCACGGGCCGAGCCGCAGAAGAGCCATTTAAAGCACTATCTGTGTTGACAGCATCAATACGAGCACCGATATCATCGTAGCGCCGGCTGGGTGGTGAAATAAGGGAAAATGAAACATCCAGCTGACATCTGCACAGCCTGCAGCCGAAACAGGAGCATCCGTGTCGGGCTCGTGCTCGCGACACAGCTAATCCAGCTGATGATGAGAAATGCTCCGAGAGGAAAGCGCTTATTGAATGAAGGGAATGCATACAGGCTCTCGGGCTCCCCTGACACCGTGATAGATCTCCACGAGTGGCGTGTTGTGATTGTGGCGAGCGTTCGCTTCTCATCTGATCGTGTTTAGAGCAGCTTCCGCAGCCCTGGGGAAAAACCTTTCAACGCCAATCAGGACGCGCGGATACGAGTCTTTCTCGCTTTAGTGCAGCAGACACATGCTGGAGTCTGTTTTAACATATGTGACCCTGGACCAAACCAGTCATAAGGGTCAATTTTTCGAAATTGAGATGTATGCATCATCTGAAAGCTGAATAAATAAGCTTTCCATTGATGTATGGTTTGTTAGGATAGGACAATATTTGGCTGAGATACAACTATTTGAAAATCTGGAATCTGAGGGTGCAAAAAAATCTAAATATTGAGAAAATCATCTTTAAAGTTGTCCAAATGAAGTTCTTAGCAATGCATATTACTAATCAAAAATTAAGTTTTGATATATTTACTAAATATCTTGATGGAACATGATCTTAACTTTAATATCCTAATGATTTTTGGCATAAAAGAAAAATCTATAATTTTGACCCATACAATGTATTGTTGGCTATTGCTACAAATATACTCGTGCTACTTAAGACTGCTTTTGTGCTGCAGGCTCACATATTAGTGTGAGTCTCTTTCATCATGTTCTGCTGTTTTTGACAGACTAAAGGCCCGAGCTAACAGGGAACGTTCTCACAACTAATGTTTTTAAATGTTAGGATGAAACGTTCTTAATAAATCTGATACACGTTCTCAAGATTCTCGTTATTTTCACTTGATGAACATTCCCATAATGTTGAGAGAAAATGTTCTAAGAATATTAAAAATACATTTTCAAATAACATTTTAAATAGCATTCTAATCACAAGAAGAAGACATTTAAATGTTAAAGAATATTAAAAATAAACATTCAAATAACGTTATCTTTCAAAAGTAAGTATGTTGCAAGAAGCTTTCTTTTCTAAGCCATTTCATTTACTGGATCATACAAACGTATTCTTTAGTCATTGAAAATACAGTTAATGTTAACTGAACTATATTGTGATAGTCAAAAGAACTACTTTTATTCAGCAAGGACGCATTAAACTGATCAAAAGTGACAGTGAAGACATTTATAATGTTACAAAATGTTTCTATTGACGCAGTACAACTGTTTTCAACATTGATAATAATCAGAAATGTTTCTTGAGCAGCAAATCAGCATATTAGAATGATTTCTGAAGATCATGTGACACTGAAGACTGCAGTAATGATGCTGAAAATTCAGCTTTGATCACAGAAATAAATTACAGTTTAACAGAGATTCACATAGAAAACAGCTGTTTTAAATTAGAATAACATTTTAAAATTTTTACTGTATTTTTGACCAAATAAATGCAGCCTCGGTGAGCAGAAGAGACTTATATACGCTAGTGTACAGTTACTGTGATAAAAGATTCCTCATAGCATTTTATAAGATCAAATGAGGTCACGCCGCCCACTTTAAGGGCTTTAGCAGCACAGCTCAATACTAAGTGCTAGTAGATGACACACTTGCCATCACAGCAGGCTTTTCTCTCGGGTTAATAGTCACTGTGTGGAAACCGAACACACAGCGTTTCTGACTGCACGGATATGACACACAGGTGAAGAAGGGAAAGGCTTAGCCATGTAAAGGTCAGGAGCGTTATCCACTCAAGGAGGCCATTTAAACAGCTAATTGCACACGTTCACGGCGTCCCCGTTATTTGAAGAGGCTCCGCAGGTGGAGCCGCCGACCCTCTCGTGTTTGAAGAGACTTATCAAGCCTGACGAAATGTCACTGCCTCTGTAAATCATAGCCTTCAGGATGACACCGCAGACGATCTGACAGCTGACGATGAAGATTATGAAGTTGAAAGCAGCTCTGATCGCGTACATGCTAACATGACAGTCCTGATTCCTCTGGACAGATGAGGTGATGCTTCATTCACTCACTGTATTCCGCATGTTCTCTAGCTTTCAGAAATTTCATTTGCATTTTGCAATCAGACCTAAACATCATCTAGAACAAAATGAATGCATAATCACATCTAGTTTATTGTGTGATACATTAGCAGTCAAAGGTTTAGACGTGCATGACTGGATTTATATCTGAAAAACCTTCATCTAAAAGCTTTATTGTTTTTGAAAGAAGTCTCTTCTGCTCATCAAGGCTGCATTTATTTGGTTAAAAAATACAGTATAAAAATATAAAATATTTTACTATTTAAAATAGCTGTTTTCTATGTGAATAAATTGTAAACTGTAATTTATTCCTGTGATCAAAGCTGTATTTTCAGCATCATTACTCCAGTCTTCAGTGTCACATGACATAATGATTTGTCGACCTTCAATCGTACATTTTCTTGAAGAAATAGTTTACCCAAAAATTTAAATCGAAAACTTTATGCACTCTCAGGTCATCCGAGATTAGGATGAGTTTGTTTCTTCGTCAGATTTGGAGAAATGTAGCATTGCATCACTTGCTCTGCAGTGAATGGGTGCCGTCAGAATGAGAGCTGATAAAAACATCACAATAATCCACAAGTAATCCACAGCACTCCAGTCCATCAGTTAACATCTGGAGAAGACAAAAGCTGAAACAAATCCAGCATTAAGACAATTTTAACTAAAATACAGTGAGTCCATAATTCACAATAACGCTTCCTCCAGTGAAAAAGTGCATCTGCTGTTGTCTGGAGAGAAATCAAGATCAAGCACCGTTTACAAGCCAAAACAGCTCTAAACAAATATGTGAGAGACAACAGGAGATTGATGCAATGCTAAAACCCAATTGCAAACGTTACATTCTTTCATATAAAGCTGTCTGTTCTAAATACACACAAGTTTGAAAGCATTTGCCGTACCGTGTGTCTCGTTCTCCCTTCCTTTATTGCACACTGACCAGTCTCTCTAAAAATAGATTCGGGCAGAAACGCTACAGCAGCTTCTTATTCGTGTGCATGAGAACAGAAGCTTCAGGAACTAATGACACAATCACCGTTAAACTGCTTTACAACCGAGCCTGAGATTAAATCTGATCCATCATCTGAAATGAGACGCATTACACACAATTAGATTCTGAAAACAGCGATCAGATGGCGAATATATTTCATCAGCTCGCGCATATGGATGTGCATTTGATAAGCTTCAGAGATCCAGTTTCTGCTTGAAATATCTCAGTCGTTTCTCTTAGACAGCAGTGAGATTTAATGGAGAAAACCACTCACTGTCACATGACCACAGGAACTTAATTATTTCATGCATTGCAGTGTTATTTTAGTATTATTTATACACTATCACCGTATATATCTTATACAGTTTATTGATAATATTACATTTATAATATAATAATATTTAGAATATTCTGAACTAGTTTTTATCATTTTAGTTTTAGTAATATTAGTATTAAATGTCGACACTAATGTCTGAATGTTAACACAAACTCAATAATATATAAATGTATTTCAGTGTTGTTTTAGTATTATTTATACACAATCATAGTATTTATTAATATTTTGTTAGTTTTGATAATTTATTATAAGTTTTAGTAATTTTGTGCTTTTCTCATTTTGATCAGTTTCTATTTTTAACTTATTTTTTTCTTTCAGTGAAACAGTTGTCACTCAATTAAAGAATTGAACAGAATTAAATGTGAAATCTTTAAGTATAAAGACATATTGTAAACATACTTCAATAACCTTTGTTTACAAATTTGAAAAATATTTATTACAGAGCATTTTATTTTAATTTGCTGCAAAGGCAACATTTCTAATTTTATTATATTTTATTATAAAGTTTTTCGTCAAATATTTATATTTTATTTCAGCTTTATTTCAATTAACGATAACGTTTTAGTTAACAATAACAACACTGATTAACTGTGTGCATTATGTACAAACTCATAGTATTTATTAATATTCTAAATTAGCTTTTATCATTTTAATTTAAGTTTTAGTAATTTTGTTATGTGCTTTTGTCTCTCTTTTTTTGGTTTCTATTTTGCTTTTATTTATTTTTGTTTCTTTTCAGTTTTAGTTTAAGTAACATATTTTATTACAGTTTGTTGCAAATGCAACATTTGTAGCTTTAGTTTAAGTTTTTTTAAATTCATCTAATATTTATATTTTATTTTTTTATTTTTAATAGTTAATTTAATAATTTTTAGTTTTAGTTAAAAACAACAAAGCTGAATTGTATGCATAATTATTTCATTGATATTTACAGTACTATTTAAATTTTGTTAACACGTTAAGCCTTTATGCATAATGCATTACAAAGGTTATAAAGCATTATAACTTTTCATAAATAATTGTAAACAAAGTTAAAATGCATTATAATATTTGCAGATTCCTTCCACGTGTCATATGTTTTAATGCATTATACTTTCTAAAGGTGTAAAAAAAAATCGTTAAGTATCATAATGTATTATAACCATGGTTACAATTCACACACACTCACACTCACACTACATATATATATACATATATATATATATATGGTACCATGGTACACATTTAAACAATACAATAGTCCCTTATTATTTTTCTTATTTGTTTTTAATGCATTTTAATGCAAATTCAATTTTTAATCCATTTGTATTTCTATTTCTTATGCATCTGTCTTGACTATTTTGAAAAATCCTTTTTATGTAAAGCACTTTGAATGACTATTGTGTATGAAATAATATGTAATTAAAATAATAAATAAATATAAATAAACGTGCCTTTCCAAATAAACATGGTATTGCAAATGGTAAAATATACCATGATACATACAGGCAATATGGCATTTTCTCCAGACATGCAGACGTCTCTGTAAGTGGTCCAGAATGGAGGCTTTTTGAACGCAAGCATCCAGTCATCTGTCTGTTATTGGAGGTGTCTGGTGCGTCTGAATGAGTGTTACAGTGCTGGACAGTGATTTATTAGCCGAGGCGAATCAGAGCCACAGGAAGCTGCAGACAGATTAAGGTCAGTGCGGATCTTCACTTCCTGTCATCAGCATCACTGAACCGCTTCACAGCACAGACGCCTTCCCCAGCTTCAGTTCAACTGAGAGGAGAAGGCTTTTTCTGTCAGATTGCTCAGTTAAACCAGTGAGATTGTTTGATTTCCTATTGTCACGTTCTGATTCATTCTGACAAATCTTGCGCTTTCTGTGTATTGATGTATAAGCACTGTTTTATTCAGAATACTGACAGCTTCTAGTTGATGATAGGAAATTACAGTTTTTTTATTATTTTTCTTTAAAAGAAAAGTTCTGGGTTTGCAAGTTGAGCTCTATCTGTGAGTTTTTTTTTTTTTTTTAATGGGGGAAAAATTAAATACAACAAATTATTAATTGCTTTTTGTTAATTGAAATAAATGTTCAATAAAATGACATAAATAGATGGAAAACTTAAACAAAAAAAAAAACTAAATTAAAAATTATTTAAAAATGATTAGAAAATGGAAATAATTCTAGTTTAAGTGCTAAAATTACTAATAAATAAAATAAATTGAAGCACATACTATAGTAAAATAACCAGAAATAAAATAAGTTGAAGTACTAAAATTACTAAAAGTAAAATTTGAAATAAATTGAAGCTAAATAGAAATTTTTAATAATAAAAATATTACTAAAAAAAATTATAAAGCACATAGGTAAAATTACTTTAAATTATCAACACTGAAAATATCAAAATAAAAGCTTAATTTAAAAATATTAATAAATACTATAATAGTATATAAATAACACTGACAACAAGCAGTCACATTCTGAAATATGTGTAAAATTATAATAATATTTGAAGAACTCATTTAGTCTGAATTTACAATAATGGTGATTTGTTTGCATAAAAAAGATGATTAAAAACATAATTGCTCTTCAAAAGTAAGTTCTGGGTTTAATACAATTTTTTTTTTTTTAAGTTAAAACAAACTATTAAAAACTGTTTCTGTTAATTAAAGTAAATTTATAAATTTTAATATAATATATTCTAAATATAATTAATATAATATATATAATAAATATTTAATATAATATATATATAAATATTGAATGGAAACTTTACAAAAAAATGTTGCCTTGGCAAATGACTGAAATAAAATAAGTTCAGTACTAAGTACTAAAATTACTAATTAATAAAATAACAATAAATTAAAACAAAAAAGAAATATTTACAAAAAGTGATAAAAGCACATGGCAAAATTACTAAAATTAAAATGAACACTGAAAATATTGAAATAAAAACTTACATTAAAAACATTAATAAATACTTGTATATAAATAACAAACCTGAAAACAAGCAGCAATATCCTGAAATGTATGTAAACTAATTTTAATATTTGTCATTTATTACGAACTGGTTTATTCTGGCTTCCTGTTGATAATCACAGTGGTGACAATTAAAAACATAATTGCTGTTTAATAAGCAGCAGGCTTTTAACAAAACCAGTGAAGAAGAATAATTATGCTAATGTTTTGTGAGCGTGCATATGATGTGTGTCCAGCTTTACAGACATTATTCTGTCTGATAACGGCCTCCGGACTCTTTCCCGACGGATCCAGAGCCGGCTCTCGTCCTCATGAATATGTAAATGAGCTGATGGAGATACAGGGCCGATCATTTAACCCCGCGACGACCCCTGAACCGCAGCTATTTAAAGGCATCACCTCATTTCACAGACTGTAAGCACCAAGGACCCGAGGACTCAGAATTTCACAGAGAAACTCGAGAAAGCTTCGACTTTAAACACAGTTTCTCGGTGCTTTTCTACTGAACTGCTATTCCTGATGCTGTTTCGATAACAGAATTAACACTTTACGTGCTCACAAATGCACCGCTTTTGGAGAAATTGTACTTTTTTGTTAGTGTCTGATTTATTAGTAATGTAAAGTATGCAGCTTCATGAAATATTCAAATACATGCAAATGATGTTTGAGATTTACAGCCGATGGGAATATTATCAGACTTAAAAGCAACTTACATTTTTGATTAAAAATCATGATTAACATCAATAATATTAATATCTATCTATGAGAATTAATAATAATAAATTAAATAAGAATACATATATAATTATTCAAATGTATAAATAATAACTCATAACTTGTATTTTATTATTTAATAATTATTAAGGTATAATTTATTCGAAAAATTATTAAATCATATAATTATTAAAATTAATATTAATATATTAAGAATAAAGCGTAGCATGAAGATTTTGCTAAACATCTCCTCAGTCTATGCATTAATGATAAATTAATAAACAGTTATTAAAATTAATAAATAATTATTAAATTGTTTATTATTTAATAATTATCACAGTAATACTTATTGAATAATTATTAAATGTATACTATAATTATTAAAATTAAGAAAGAGTATAGTAAAAAAAAGATTTAGCTAAATATCTCTTCTATGCATTTAATAATAAATTAAATAATAAATAGTTATTCAAATTAATTATTAAATTATTTAGTAATTATTAACAACACAATTATTAAAATGTATTTTAACATAGCAAACTACACTTTATTTTTGCTAAGTATTAAAATATTTAATTACTTAATAATTATTAAATTAACAATATAATTACTACAATTAAAATTATAGTTATTATTAAAATTATAATTATAGAATAAAGTGTAGTGTGAAGATTTTGCTATACATCTCCTGTCTGCACAATTAACAACAAATAATAATAAATAGTTATTAAAATAAATAATTGCTAACATTTTATTTAATAAATATGAAATTAATAATTATTCAACTAAAAATAGAATTATTAAAATTAATATTAATGTATTAAGAACATAGCATAGTAGATCAGTAGATTAGATTTTTCTTCTATTGAAGAAAGTAAGTCATACATAAGGATGAGTAAATGATGACAGAAAGTAAATATTAGGTGAACCATCCCTTAAAGACTGAAAGGATTCTTGCTTCCAGCAAAGTGTCTTTTATTAAAAACAGACAGAAAGAACAGAGCAGAACTTTATTGTCAGCACATTAAGCATTTTAAAGTTTGAATGCGCCGAAAGCATATTCAAAAATCATCTTAAAACTTAACTTTCTTCAGCTCACAGAAACTACAAAATGAGAACTCATTCGAATTACAGAACACAATATTAAAGCTCATTTTCAAGACAAATAAATATTCAAATCAAATATGCAAATTCGCCTCCAGCCGAATCAACACAGAACGGCGTCCAGATGATGATCAGATCACACACAGACTTTAGATTCGCACATGAACACAGTCCTGGTTTGTCCTATAGACTTCCAGCATCACAATAGCAAAGAAAGCAAGAAGAAAAGCAGAAGAGATGCATATGTAATTTCTGCAATGGAAAACATTGGATCAGAGATCGTTCACTTTTCAGCCTCGGTTCCGAAAGTATTTAGTTTTTCTGATTTAAAAAAAATCCTTCAAAACACCCGAAGAAAGAACCCAGCTAACATGGAACGTTGTTTAAAAGTTACATAAATGTTAGGACCAAACGTTCTTAAAGTAATGTTTATGGAATGTTCTTATAACTGAATTAATATTTGATATACGTTCTCATAACGTTGTGAAAACGTTCTGAGATCAACGTTGTCTAAACGTCCTTATGATGGTATTTGCACTTGAACATTCTAATAAACGTTTTTTTAAACGTTAAATAACTTTGTAATTAGGACAAGAAAACTGGACATTTTGACGTCCTTAGAATATTAAAAAACTAAATAAAAAAATAAACAAAAAAATCCTTCAAAACGCCCGAAGAAAGAACCCAGCTAACAGGGAACGTTGTTTAAAAGTTACATAAATGTTAGGACCAAACGTTCTTAAAGTAATGTTTATGGAATGTTCTTATAACTGAATTAATATTTGATATACGTTCTCATAACGTTGTGAAAACGTTCTGAGATCAACGTTGTCTAAACGTCCTTATGATGGTATTTGCACTTGAACATTCTAATAAACGTTTTTTTAAACGTTAAATAACTTTGTAATTAGGACAAGAAAACTGGACATTTTGACGTCCTTAGAATATTAAAAAAATAAATAAAAAAATCAAATAAAAATCAAATAACGTTACATTTTGAGAACAAATTCAATTAGTAGAATGTTGTGAGAAAGTTGTTGTAACCTTTAAATAACTTTTTAATTAGGACAAGAAAACTGGACATAGCATATTCAAAAATCATCTTAAAACTTAACTTTCTTCAGCTCACAGAAACTACAAAATGAGAACTCATTCGAATTACAGAACACAATATTAAAGCTCATTTTCAAGACAAATAAATATTCAAATCAAATATGCAAATTCGCCTCCAGCCGAATCAACACAGAACAGCGTCCAGATGATGATCAGATCACACACAGACTTTAGATTCGCACATTAACACAGTCCTGGTTTGTCTTATAGACTTCCAGCATCACAATAGCAAAGAAAGCAAGAAGAAAAGCAGAAGAGATGCATATGTAATTTCTGCAATGGAAAACATTGGATCAGAGATCGTTCACTTTTCAGCCTCGGTTCCGAAAGTATTTAGTTTTTCTGATTTCAAAAAAATCCTTCAAAACGCCCGAAGAAAGAACCCAGCTAACAGGGAACGTTGTTTAAAAGTTACATAAATGTTAGGACCAAACGTTCTTAAAGTAATGTTTATGGAATGTTCTTATAACTGAATTAATATTTGATATACGTTCTCATAACGTTGTGAAAACGTTCTGAGATCAACGTTGTCTAAACGTCCTTATGATGGTATTTGCACTTGAACATTCTAATAAACGTTTTTTTAAACGTTAAATAACTTTGTAATTAGGACAAGAAAACATTTTGACGTCCTTAGAATATAATTTTTTTTTTTTTTAATTCAAATAACGTTACATTTTGAGAACAAATACAATTAGTAGAATGTTGTGAGAAAGTTTTTGTAACCTTTAAATAACTTTTTAATTAGGACAAGAAAACTGGACATTTTGACGTCCTTAGAATATTATTATAATTTTTTTTAATTCAAATAACGTTACATTTTGAGAACAAATACAATTAGTAGAATGTTGTGAGAAAGTTTTTGTAACCTTTAAATAACTTTTTAATTAGGACAAGAAAACTGGACATTTTGACGTCCTTAGAATATAAAAAAAATAAATAATAAAAATAAAATAACGTTACATTTTGAGAACAAATAAAATTAGTAGAATGTTGTGAGAAAGTTTTTGTAACCTTTAAATAACTTTGTAATTAGGACAAGAAAACTGGACATGTTGACGTCCTTAGAATATTAAAAAAATAAATAAAAAAATCAAATAAAAATCAAATAACGTTACATTTTGAGAACAAATTCAATTAGTAGAATGTTGTGAGAAAGTTGTTGTAACCTTTAAATAACTTTTCACTTTTCAGCCTCGGTTCCGAAAGTATTTAGTTTTTCTGATTTAAAAAAAATCCTTCAAAACACCCGAAGAAAGAACCCAGCTAACATGGAACGTTGTTTAAAAGTTACATAAATGTTAGGACCAAACGTTCTTAAAGTAATGTTTATGGAACGTTCTTATAACTGAATTAATATTTGATATACGTTCTCATAACGTTGTGAAAACGTTCTGAGATCAACGTTGTCTAAACGTCCTAAATAAAAAAATAAAATAAAAATCAAATAACGTTACATTTTGGGAACAAATAAAATTTGTAGAATGTTGTGAGAAAGTTTTTGTAACCTTTAAATAACTTTGTAATTAGGACAAGAAAACTGGACATGTTGACGTCCTTAGAATATTAAAAAAATAAATAAAAAAATCAAATAAAAATCAAATAACGTTACATTTTGGGAACAAATAAAATTTGTAGAATGTTGTGAGAAAGTTTTTGTAACCTTTAAATAACTTTGTAATTAGGACAAGAAAACTGGACATGTTGACGTCCTTAGAATATTAAAAAAATAAATAAAAAAATCAAATAAAAATCAAATAACGTTACATTTTGAGAACAAATTCAATTAGTAGAATGTTGTGAGAAAGATTTTGTAACCTTTAAACAACTTTTTAATTAGGACAAGAAAACTGGACATGTTGACGTCCTTAGAATATTAAAAAATAAAAAAAAATAAAAAAATAAAAATCAAATAACGTTACATTTTGAGAACAAATTCAATTAGTAGAATGTTGTGAGAAAGTTGTTGTAACCTTTAAATAACTTTTTAATTAGGACAAGAAAACTGGACATGTTGACGTCCTTAGAATATTAAAAAAATAAATAATAAAAAAAAATAAAATAAAATAACGTTACATTTTGAGAACAAATAAAATTAGTAGAATGTTGTGAGAAACGTTTTTGTAACCTTTAAAACTTTCTAACTACGAAAACTAGTGTTAATTGTGTTGGCCATTTTTCATTTAGTCTTAGTCCTGGTGTCAAATGTACTTTTAACTGGACATTTTGACGTCCTTAGAATATATATATATATATTTTTTTTTTTAACATAAAATAACGTTACATTTTGGGAACAAATAAAATTAGTAGAATGTTGTGAGAAACGTTTTTGTAACCTTTAAAACTTTCTAACTACGAAAACTAGTGTTAATTGTGTTGGCCATTTTTTATTTAGTCTTAGTCCTGGTGTCAAATGTACTTTTAGTTATTATCATATTTAGTCAAGCTTGTCCTGTTTTTGTTAAGTCAAGTTTTAGTCGACTACATGAGCATTTTAGTCAAGTTTTAGTCAATGAAAACTTTTCGTCACATTTTCGTCATGCTGTATAACAGTTAAACTGATCAAAACAATAATAATTTTGCTCAAAATTATAATCTAAAAGATTGTTGTCATTTGAAAAATTTATTTTTACATTTCAGATATTGCACTTTCACCAATAAGCACAAATCAATAGAATGTGGACTTTATTTAACCTCATCTACTGATTTATTATAGGCTATTTAATATATGAATTAATATCAAAGACTTAGATATGCTCTGTCTCTGTCTACGTTATAAAAACTGGCAAAAACAACAGTAAAATTCATAATAATAATTCCAAATGGCAATAATGTTTCTCTATTATAACAATATTGCATGCTGATATAATCACAGTTATCGTTTATTGAGCTTATATTCATCATCGTCTCGTCTTAGTCATGGGAAAAAAGCTCGTCAAGCACATTTTTCGTCATAGTTTTCGTTAACGAAATGAACACTGATTTTAACGGTTTTAGAATATTCAAAATAAACGTTCAAATAATGTTACATTTAGAATGTTAAACGTTTCTGTCACTTTTACATAACTTAGTAATTATGACAAGAAAACTTGACATTTTCACATTCTTAGAATATAAAAAAAAAACAAAAAAACATTCAAATATTGTTACATTTTGGGTGAAAAGGTTAGTAAAATGTTGTGAGAAACGTTTTTGTAACCAGTTCCAGTCACGGACATTTCATCATTTTAGAAGCACTTCAAAACAAAGCTCTCACAACCTTTTTATAACCTAAATGTGTTACCTAAGAAGAAAGTGAACTGAAAATCAGCTAATGCATTGATGATGGCGAGAATCCGCACAGAACTTTTCTTCTTTGGACTCATAAATCACGCACAATAGGACCAAAGACGTATTATGAAAAATAAATAGAGTGAATTTAGATTTTAAAGTGCGTCTCTTTGGATCACAGCTATTGTTGGAATTAGCAAAGTCAGAATCTAATAAAGCGTTTGTTACTGAAGATTGCTCATAGAAAGCACAGCACCGCAGAGCCTGATGGGAATTGTGGCGTTGCTGTGGGCAGTAAAATTCAGTGTAAAGTAATTTAACGCCAACACAACAGTAGCTAACCCAGTTTGAATGCTGGAGCCGGTTCAGTCCGGTTCACAGGACTGACGCTCTGCGTTTCGGAAAGGGTCAGAGATAAAGAGAGAGAGAAAGAGAGGCCCCTGGAAACGCCTGAGCTGTTCTACTTAAAGATCTAGACCTTGTGATCTTATGGGTTACGCTTGAGTAACAAACAAACATGATGAAGAGCTTTGGTTAACGTTCCTATTAAATCGTTATTTCTGAATGTTTTTTTAAATGCTTTAAAAAACTAGATTTTTCTAGATTATATGAGCATAAAAAGAACATTAAGGGAATGTTTCATTCTGTTATCTGGCAAACGTTACAGGAATGTTACTTTTGAATGTTCTCAACCATTTGAAACTAGTAAATAGTAACATAATTTAGCAATTATTAATAACAAAGTTAGATGAGCATCTGTTTTTTTTTATGTTTAAAAAGCTTTCTTTCTTGGTTATGTGAACGCTAAAGACAACATCAAGGGAACATTACATTTTATTATTTTGCAAACATTATGGGAAAGTTACTTCTGAATGTTCTCTAAACCATGTGAAACTAGTACAGTATGTAGTAACGTTAGATGAATGTCCAGGTTTTGTTTTTACTGTTTAAAAAGTTTTTTCTTGGTTATGTGAATGTTTGAAGACAACATTAAGAGAACGTTACATTTTATTATTTGGCAAACATTATGAGAATGTTACTTTTGAATGTTTTCTCAACCATGTGAAACTACTAAGTAGTAACGTTTATAAAACATTAAATGAACGTCCAATTAAAATGTTAAAAAAAAAAACGTTCCATAAACAATGTATAGATAATGTTTTTGTGCTAACGTTTAGGGAATGTTACTAAAGACCAGATAACTTTAAACAACCCTTTAATTAACGTTACTGGAAGAACGTTTGTTCATAACTTTGAGAGAACCTTGCCAGAACATTTCCTGTTAGCAAGTGTGTGTGATGCATCACAGTGTAACATTGTTACGTCATTTTCATTATAATTAACACATATATATAAAAAAAAAATTGAGTTGTTTAAACAGCCAGCTCATGATAGTTTCTACTAATTTAAATCATATTTTGATTAACATTCACTAATGTTCAAAGGTTCTATTGACAAAAAAAAATAAAAAACTGTTCTGATGTAATATCATGTAACTCTACTAACTAAACTAATGTCTCAGAGACTAAGAGAAGGAAAACTTGAATAATCATCATCAAATCAAATGAAAAAAAGCACTTAAAGTTAATTTTGCAAGCCTTTTTGCATTTTATAACTGGACATACACTACGGTTCAAAAGTTTGGGTTCAGTAAGTTTTGTATTTGTTTTGTTTTTTAAAGAAAGGAATACTTTTATTCATCAAGGACGCATTAAATTGATCAAAAGTGACAGTAAAGACATTTATAATGTTACAAAACGTTCCTATTTCAAATAAATGCTGTTCTTTTGAACTTTCTATTCATCTGTGAATCCTGAAAAATAAAATGTATCACAGTTTCCACAAAAATATTGTGCAGCGCAACTGTTTTCAACATTGATAATAATCAGAAATGTTTCTTGAGCAGCAAATCAGCATATTAGAATGATTTCTGAAGATCATGTGACACTGAAGACTGATGCTGAAAATTCAGATTTCATCACGTAAATAAATTAAATTTTCACAGATATTCGCATAGAAAACGTTCATTTAAATTGTAATAATATTTCACAATTTTTACTGTATTTTTTATCAAATAAAAGCAGCCTTGATGAATATAAGATACTTTCTATCAAAAAAAAAAAAAAAACTTTGAATGGTAGTGCATTTACAAACAAAACACGAGCGGGACTATAGATTTCATCCATCATAAATTGATTAAAATGTGAGAACTGCATGATTTTGAGCGTAACCTGTTTGGAAACAATCATTATTTTTACGGTTTAATTTTGTGCTACAGAAATTACACACTTTTTATTAAATGCTTCGCTTGAAAAGTGTGCTTGTGCATCTTTCCTTCAAATAATTAGCTAATGCATGGTCATTTAGACATGTGTCACTGTGTCACCGTATGTGTATTTGAGGAAGAAAACAGAACTCCGTGAACTATCAATAATGCTCACGCTGGCTGGTGAAAATCAAGCTGCGGATATTTGAGTGTGAATCAGCGTCAGCGTCATGTTGAGGGCGTTGAATCTGTCCAGGACATCAGCAGGCTTCACAGAGCAGAGACTGAAACTAGGCATTTCTTTGCCAAGGTTCAATATACTCTAAACCCAAATGGGCGAAGATGTCCTCTTCCGTGTTAGCAGGCAAGAAGGTATTCTGGAGAGAGACAGAGAGGGAACGGTGAGTTCGTGTGATCGAATGAACGAATGACGAATGAATCAACAGAGAGGCTGTGAGAGGATGAAGAATTACAGCAGCCATGTTATTGCACATTTAAAGGTCAGTGCATGTGATTGTTTCAGATTGCCGAATCCTCTGTGTTTACATTGAGTCTCACAGATGATCGTCTCTGAATGTTCTCTAAAGCAGAGCATCTCTGAAGGGTCAGAAACAAACAACGGGTCACGGATGGCAAGCAAAACGATGCAGAATGCCAAGAATAAAATGCAATCAACCATGCAACTGTGCATAGTTAAGACGGCAAAATAAATAAAATGATCAACTATTAAAAAGCAGGAGAAAATGCCCGTTTTGATGTCAAAGGTCATTATTTTGGTGCACTGAAAAAATACTGTAAAATATACTTAATTATTCTATTGAAAGTTGTAGAATTTAGATTTGGCAAGTAAATTTCACACATGGATTAAAGGTAGGGTGGGCGATTTCAGAGGTCACGCGGAGGTATGCAAATACATAGATTGACAGGCAGGTAGGACAGCCTATCGTAAGCCTCGGACCGAGGGATATGATTGGACGAACATTTTATGGTCCTACGGTATAAATATATTTAGAGTACTTAACTTAGTGATTGCTATGGGGATGTGAAGAGACTTTCAACCAGCATAACAAAACATGTTTTTGAACCACATCACCAACCCTGCCTTTAAATAACTTTATTCTGCCATGGAATAATAAATACATAATTAAATAAATAAAAAAGTGTAATTGCAACTTTTTTTTAAAATTGACACTTTTTTTCCCCTCAGAATTCTGAGTTTATATCTCACAATTCTGGCCATTTTTCTTAGACTGAAAACAACTGGTGTAGAAACAATTGTCACTCAGATATCGCTAGTAAATTTCACAAACAATTACAAATAAATATTTGCATGTAAAATATATTCTAATAATATTTGATTTATTTACAACTTCAAAAAAATCATTTCACAGTGTTGAACTGCGGGGAAAGAAGTCAGAATTGGAGAAAAACAGTTGCTGTTTACAACAAATTACACTAAACAGCGATCACTGAATGAACACTGTATTTTATTTATTTATTGGTAAATAAAGTTGTAAAAAAAAACTATGAATACAAATAAATAAATAATTGGAGCATGTTTTTCAAGAAAAAAAAATGTAGTAAAATTTCTGAACATTCAAAACATCCAGTTATTTAAAACTTTTATAAATGTTTTTTTCTGGGTTATGCAAGCATTAAGGAAACATTCCATTTTATCATTTTGCAAACATTAAGGAAGCGTTCTCAGAATGCTCTGGCAAGGTTCTCTCAAAATTACAAACATTCTTTCAGTAACATTAATAGATCGTTCTTTCAAAGTAAAAACATTCTTACAAAGTTAGCACAAAACCAATTTAAACATCAGTCATGCAACGTGTTTCTGAAACATTTCAGGTGAACATTCATCTAAGATGGTTTAGAAAACATTCAAAAGTAGCATTCACAATGTTTGCAAAATAATAAAATGTAACTAAGAAAAAAACGTTTTTTAAACATTTTTAAAATAGTTTTGAACATTCCGAGAAAATTTTGAAATTTCGTTGTTTTTTTGCAACAAGTACCTACATTTAAAAAATGTATAAATTATGTATAAATTAATTATAAATTATGTTTTTGTGCTAACATTCTGAGAATGTTACAACTTTGAACGAAAATTCCATTAATGTTACTAGAAGGACGTTCGTTCATAAAGTTGAGAGAACCTTGCGAAAAAATCTGAGAACGTCTACATGCACAAGCTCTTACTGACTTTCCATCATCCAGCGTGTCACATATGATGACTGTAGAGCGCACCGGATCCGTGCGGTGCATTAACAAACCCTCCTGACCTTGCCACGGACAGTGTGAGGGCACAAAGTCATTCTAGATGTCATCAGTGATGAGCGAGGGAGAAGGTGCGCCTGTGCTCAGGGCGTGATGTCATGAGACGGTAAATATCTCGGCTGGAGAGGCCATTCTGACTCACCGCGGCAGAGGAAAGGAGGCTGTGAGCTCCACACGTCCTGCCTGGAAGTGCTAAACTGGAACCAACTTGTCAGAATGAGGCAGAGGGAACAGAAAGCATGTGAACACATTTAGCTGAAGCTACAGGCTGCTGCACAAACCAGGTGGAAAGACGAGGAACATTTTATGGTCCTACGGTATAAATATATTTAGAGTACTTAACTTAGTGATTGCTATGGGGATGTGAAGAGACTTTCAACCAGCATAACAAAACATGTTTTTGAACCACATCACCAACCCTGCCTTTAAATAACTTTATTCTGCCATGGAATAATAAATACATAATTAAATAAATAAAAAAGTGTAATTGCAACTTTTTTTTTAAATTGACACTTTTTTTCCCCTCAGAATTCTGAGTTTATATCTCACAATTCTGGCCATTTTTCTTAGACTGAAAACAACTGGTGTAGAAACAATTGTCACTCAGATATCGCTAGTAAATTTCACAAACAATTACAAATAAATATTTGCATGTAAAATATATTCTAATAATATTTGATTTATTTACAACTTCAAAAAAATCATTTCACAGTGTTGAACTGCGGGGAAAGAAGTCAGAATTGGAGAAAAACAGTTGCTGTTTACAACAAATTACACTAAACAGCGATCACTGAATGAACACTGTATTTTATTTATTTATTGGTAAATAAAGTTGTAAAAAAAAACTATGAATACAAATAAATAAATAATTGGAGCATGTTTTTCAAGAAAAAAAAATGTAGTAAAATTTCTGAACATTCAAAACATCCAGTTATTTAAAACTTTTATAAATGTTTTTTTCTGGGTTATGCAAGCATTAAGGAAACATTCCATTTTATCATTTTGCAAACATTAAGGAAGCGTTCTCAGAATGCTCTGGCAAGGTTCTCTCAAAATTACAAACATTCTTTCAGTAACATTAATAGATCGTTCTTTCAAAGTAAAAACATTCTTACAAAGTTAGCACAAAACCAATTTAAACATCAGTCATGCAACGTGTTTCTGAAACATTTCAGGTGAACATTCATCTAAGATGGTTTAGAAAACATTCAAAAGTAGCATTCACAATGTTTGCAAAATAATAAAATGTAACTAAGAAAAAAACGTTTTTTAAACATTTTTAAAATAGTTTTGAACATTCCGAGAAAATTTTGAAATTTCGTTGTTTTTTTGCAACAAGTACCTACATTTAAAAAATGTATAAATTATGTATAAATTAATTATAAATTATGTTTTTGTGCTAACATTCTGAGAATGTTACAACTTTGAACGAAAATTCCATTAATGTTACTAGAAGGACGTTCGTTCATAAAGTTGAGAGAACCTTGCGAAAAAATCTGAGAACGTCTACATGCACAAGCTCTTACTGACTTTCCATCATCCAGCGTGTCACATATGATGACTGTAGAGCGCACCGGATCCGTGCGGTGCATTAACAAACCCTCCTGACCTTGCCACCGACAGTGTGAGGGCACAAAGTCATTCTAGATGTCATCAGTGATGAGCGAGGGAGTAGGTGCGCCTGTGCTCAGGGCGTGATGTCATGAGACGGTAAATATCTCGGCTGGAGAGGCCAGTCTGACTCACCGCGGCAGAGGAAAGGAGGCTGTGAGCTCCACACGTCCTGCCTGGAAGTGCTAAACTGGAACCAACTTGTCAGAATGAGGCATGAGACGGTAAATATCTCGGCTGGAGAGGCCATTCTGACTCACCGCGGCAGAGGAAAGGAGGCTGTGAGCTCCACACGTCCTGCCTGGAAGTGCTAAACTGGAACCAACTTGTCAGAATGAGGCAGAGGGAACAGAAAGCATGTGAACACATTTAGCTGAAGCTACAGGCTGCTGCACAAACCAGGTGGAAAGACGAGCTCCGGCTATAAGGTTCAAATTCACACATCATTATTTGCATTGCAAATGAGGGAGGGCGGAGCCAGAGAGTCATGTGACTTGTACAATGGAAATCTTACACTTCTGTACTAAATTGCCCATGCAAAACAATGCTTGAGATTTAGTAATTTTAGTACATCAAGTTATTTTTTTTTTAAGTATGTTTTTTTTTTTTAAACCATTTTACTTTTAGTTTCAGTGTTATTTCACTATAATAATGACGGTAGTTTGGTTAAACACTACTAACAACACTTATTTAGACTAACACACACTGTGCAACAACAAACACTGTACACAAAAGTATATTTTACAGTGCCTTGCGAATGTATTCATACCCCTTCATTTTTTTCACATTTTGTTTTGTTGCTGCCTTATGTTAAACTGCTTTAAATTAGTTTTCCACAACAATCTACACTGCATACACAATAATTGTCAAGCAAAAAAAAACAGGTTTTTAACATCTTTGCAAATTTATTAAAAATAAAAAAGTGAGGAGAAGAATGGCAGATAATTGCCAAATGCTGATGAGCAAAGCTTGTCGCATCAAACAAAAAAGACTTGAAGCTGTTAAGGTGCTTCAGCTAAATATTTAGTTAAGAGTATGAATACTTATTTCAGTTTTTTTATTTTTAATAAAGTTACGAAGTTGTGACAATTCAGTTTTTGCTTTGTCAGTATGGTGTATGGAGTGCAGATTGATGTGGGAAAAAAGTAATTTAAAGAAGTTTATCATAAGGCAGCAACATAACGAAATGTAAAAAAAATGAAGGGGTGTGAATACTTTCGCAAGGCACTGTATATACTGCATTCAAAAAGTCTCTGCTGCTCATCAAGGCTGCATTTATTTGATCAAAAATACAGTAACAAATGTAAAATATTATTACAAATTAAAACAGCTGTTTTCTATGTGAATATCTGTGGAAATGTAATTTATTTCTGTGATCAAAGCTGTATTTTCAGCATCATTACTCCAGTCTTCAGTGTCACATGATCTTCAGAAATAATTCTAATATGCTGATTTGCTGCTCGAGAAACATTTCTGATTATTATCAATGTTGAACACAGCTGTGCTGCACAATATTTTTGTGGAAACGGTGATACATTTAATTTTTTTCAGGATTCACAGATGAACAGAAAGATCAAAAGAACAGCATTTATTTGAAATATAAATATTTTGTGACATTATACATGTCTGTCACCTTTGATCAATTTGATGCGTCTTGTGCTGAAAAAATTATTAATTTCCATCCAAAAAAAGAAAAGAAAAGTGAGTCTGTTTCTGTAACTGTGAGAGCATCACTAACACAAGACATATCCAAACTTTGCAAACTGGTTTTGGCAACCATAAATCTGCATTTTCTAAAGCAACAAAATTGTGCACTCCATTCGACCGTTTTTGATGAAATCTGGCAGCGTTTGTATAAAAATGTCTCCGCTGAGAGAGTATCAGGAGTGCACAGATCTGGCGGGAAGCACTGGACGGCTCAAATCTCACATGATCCCACACGCCAAACTAAGCCTGTTCCCTACAATCCCCACAATCCCTCAGATACTCCATACGGGACGAGCTCCACATTAAAGAACACACAGAAGACTTCACACGTCCAGCTGATCTGCAGCTAATGCTCATCTACAAACACATCAGCCGTGCCTTATTTAAAAATACCATCACTCGGAAGCTGTAATAAGCATTTAATTCAGTGCCACTGGTTTATTTAGCATTTAAGTGGCGTAATTTAGTATTAATGAAATGCGGCTAGCTGGTCATTATTCTGTTATGATGCTCACTGATCTCTTGAGTGAATATAAAGTGCTGCTGATGTGTCCATATAATCCTGTGTGTTTCTGACTAAACTAACAGTGCAGATGTGCTCACATCCTTCAAATTCAAGTGTCTCATTTCATAATAATTCCTAACAGGTCTCACAAACACTTCTACTGTGCTTTCTGTCACGGTTCAATCAACACAACAGCTTCCTGGCTAACAGGGAACGTTCTCAGAAGTTAAGAACAAATGAACATTCATTCAAAGTCATCTGGTCTTCAGTAACATCCTGAAAACATTAGCACAAAAACCTTATTATGGAACTTTTTTCTGGAACGTTTTAGTTGGACTTTTTTTTTTTAGTGCAACTACTTCAAGTCGTCAACTAACAAAAATATGAATGTTTTACTAACACTCCCATCCCAACCAATAAGCGAGGTAAGCGGCCGCTTTATATTGGCAAAACATGTTTGGCAAACGTGTGTATTTGTGTTCTAGACAGTGTTGGGGAAAGTTACTTTTAAAAGTAATGCATTACAATATTGCATTACTCCATAAAAAAACATCTGTGTGTTTTTTTTTTTTGTGAGTGAGATGAATTAATGCATATTCATATTTATTTTAGAACTACAGTAACATCTTCTGATTTCTGTCACCATGGCAACACCAGAGCTGTCAATCAATAAATTGAAAAAAAAGTAACTTGCGTTACTTATTTGAAAAAGTAACTCAGATATTCTCTTGTAAATTAAAAAGTAATGCGTTACTTTACTAGTTACTTGAAAAAAGTAATCTGATTACGTAACTCGCGTTACTTGTAATATATTACCCCCAACACTGGTTCTAGAGAGCGTCAAATGTTTATATTTACAGCGTGTTTTGCAGCGTTGAGCATTGTAACCAATCGCAGACATATCTGTTGATTTTCTGAAGTTAGAATCCACTCACCGCTCAAAACGCTGAGTTTTTGTCCCGTGCTGAGCTCTGCACGCTCACGAATCCTCTCATTAAAAGTGTAGCTACGATGTAAATAAGAGATTCATTGTGCAGTGTTTGAGCGTCACTGATTAACGGGACGTCGTGAGATCGTGATGAACTGAAGTGAGTGCCAGCTTTCCTACGCGCGCCGGAACGAACTGCCTCGCACTCGAATAAATGCACCAATGCGATGACTGGAGATTTTCGCTAAATAATAGATTACAAACACTGCTGCAGGACATCAGAACACTTGGAATCCTTTTTGTACAAAGACTGAAGAAGATTTTAAATCATTAAATGGATAAGTGCATGCATTTTTATTTTATTTATTTATTTATTTTTGATAATGTTGTCTGTTGTGATCCGAAAAAAGTAAGGTAATATGTATGGCTTTAGAGCAGCATCAGGTTGACTAATTTACTGAATTTATCTAATAGACAAGTTGTGAAGGGGTAAATAAACTATATATTGTTCTTTCAGCCAGTAAGGCCTTTAAAACTTCTAACTTATTCAGAGCTTTCAAACCAGGCTTTGTTAAGTCAGCATTTTGTGTCGAAACTCTGAATTTGAACTGAAGTTCTGTAGCAAACACGATGCAGAACTGCAACTGAAATTAGAACGTAAGGAAGCCAAATTTAAATTTGAAATTCAAAATTTAAATTTTTGAAATCCATATAACGTTCCAACTACTAAAGCACATTCTGCAGCGTGTTTGCTTTTAAAATGTAGCAAACTAATGATTCTTTTGAGAACATTCTGATAAATAAATCAAAAATCCAATGTGCAATTAAAGATTAAAGAGATATTTCACTGAAAAATAAGAATGATAATTTACTCACCCTCGTGTTGCCCAAAACATATGACTCTTTCTTCTGTCAAACACAAAAGCTGATATTGTGAAAACGTTGGGAACCAAACAACATGACAAAAAAAAAACAATTCTCAAAATAGAGAAAATAGTTAGAAAGCAAGTTTGGAACATCATGAAGGTGAGCAAATAATGACAGAATTTATATTTTTGGCTACTGAGTTTATAATAGCCAAAATAAATGGCTTAAATAAATAATACATAAGCCAAATATTATATAAGTCAAAATAACTGGCTTAATAAATGGTGCTTTAATAACATTAAAAATATTAAAAGCAGACTATTGGCTATTGTTTTTGTTTAGCATGTTTGTAATAAATATAATAAATTCCCTACGATTCCCAAATCTACACAAGACTGTCTCTTGCTGCATGAATGGAGATTTTTCACTTTTTTTTGTGCTGCCATCACATTGAGAGAAAGCGTGAGTGTGTGTGTGTGTGTGTGTGTTTGAGTGAGTGTGTGAGTGAGTGTGTGAGTGAGTGAGTGAGTCTGTGAGTGAGTGAGTGAGTGAGTGTTTGTGTGAGTGAGTGAGTGAGTGTTTGTTAATACTTGTCACAGCTTTGTGTGCCACAGCATTTCTCTGCTGTAATAGTGTTTAAATGTGTGCAGCAGATGCACTGCAGTCAGAAACACTCCCACACATACGACTCTCACAGACAGCTGGATCACGCAGCCCAGAATATGGACCCCAACGGCCCTTTCATCTGGAATTGCTGCGCTGAAAACAAATGGTGTGGAAACAATTTTCACTCAGAAATTGCTAGTAAATTTCAGGAATAATTACAAAGAATTGACAAGCAACAATTGAATTAATCATGAACGTTTGAAGTAAATGGCAGTGATATTTTAGTATCATTGAGATTCGTATTATTTCATTTTTATATTTTCAGTTTTCATTTTAATTTTATTTACAGTTTAAGTAATTTGCAGTTTTATAATATGCTATTATAGATTGTTAATATTTTTCACTTACATTTTGCAGTCTTACTTTAGTATCATTAATATACTATTAAGGGTTTGTGTTAATATTTTCTCTTTTCACTAATTTTATAGTAATTTTGCTGCATGTTTTTGTCATTTTAAGTAGTTTTTGGTTTATAATATATGCATATATAATTTTTATTTTAGTTTTAGATATATTATTGCATTATGTTAAACTAAATTGAAATGAGAAATGTTGCCTTGGCAACATTTGCTGAATTTGTTTATTTATTTATTTATTTATTTGTTTTGTTTTTTACTTTATTTCCATTAACATTCATAGCAACAAAAATGTTTTTAAAGGTTTAGCTTCAGTTTTAGTTTTTATTTTATTTTTTAAATTAAAGTTTTAGTAATTTGCAGTGATGTTTTATAATCATTAACATATTATAGTTTTTGTTAATACTTTTAAGTTGATTTGATTTTTAGATTTTCTCTTTTCACTTTAATTTTAGTTACAGTTTTTGTTGTATTTTTGTTTTTAGTAGTTTTTATTTTTAGTTTCTATTTTAGTTATTTTAGTATATCACGTTAAACTAAATTAAAATAAGAAACATTGCCTTATATAGCTGATTTTTTATTTATTTATATAAAATACTTATATTATTTATTTATGTTTTTATATTATTTATATTGTATTTATTATTTCTTATTTGTTTATATTTTATATGTTTATGTCAGTTAACATGCATTTTATTTTAGTTAACTTGTTTTTCAATTCATTTTTAACTATAATAATCCTGGTAAACGTGTAATAATCTTTGTTCACAACTTCAAAAAAATCAATGTTTTCTCACTGAAAGACATTCAGAAATAATAATGAACTGCTTTTTCAGCATTTCTTCATTTTGGTTGATTTCTGCATATACTAATGTACAGTTACACTAACAATTATAAACAATAGTAAATGTATAAATCAACTTTAATTTAGGTAAGTAAATGCTGTAAAATGGTTGTTCAGTATTAGTTTACGATACTTAATTAACTAACGCTAATGAATAAATCACAAGTATTTCATTATATTAAAATCACTGATTTACCAGATGTGACCTTATTAACATTAAATTGACTAAAATATAGTTCCCTACATCAGACAGTTCAAAGACATTATAAATTAACGAAATCATAAATTAACTTTACCAGTGGCGTTTCATAAGTAATTAAATTCCTCATGCAGAGACTGTGAATGACTTTACTTTTGTATAAATAAATTAGCTGCAAAGAAGATCTTTCTCCTGCTTTTAGTGATACAGGAGAGGCGCGCTTGCAGGTGTGTTGTGTTCTTCTGTCTGATGTCTAATCTCACATTAAGTGAAGCTAAATGCATTAACAGTGTTAAATAAATTCATGGCCTTAAACATTTAATTAAAGTCTCATGATTAGTCAGCTCAGTTATCAGCTGTCTCTGAACACTTCTGTCGAATCATGGAGCAGAGCTGTTTTAAAACGCTTTATTCTTCCAATAATACACTTTTATGCACTGTAATTATGGGAAATCATTTAAATGAACCCTATAAAGCTACTGTATCATATTTTGAGGACTATCTTTACCTGTCACACTATCTACTACATGCCTTCTGTCTTCTGATTGATAGCTAGTTTTATATAATACTATATGAGCCATAAAAGCCTGGTGGGTTAAAATATGATACTTCTTATGTCAGGCTTTATAGGGTTAAAACCACACAAAGTGTGTTTATTAAGTTGTATTTGTATTGTTATGATTGTGTGACGGTTCTAATGGCTCTGTAATTATGATTGCGAATTATCTGTGTAGCATAATTAGTAATGTAGCATAATAATAAGTAGCTGCAAGCTATTATTTCATTTTTTTTTACATTAAATATAATTTATTTATAGCTAGTTTTATATAATACTATATGAGCCATAAAAGCCTGGTGGGTTAAAATATGATACTTCTTATGTCAGGCTTTATAGGGTTAAAACCACACAAAGTGTGTTTATTAAGTTGTTTTTGTATTGTTATGATTGTGTGACGGTTCTAATGGCTCTGTAATTATGATTGCGAATTATCTGTGTAGCATAATAATAAGTAGCTGCAAGCTTTTTTTTATTTCATTTTTTTACATTAAATATAATTTATTTAGATTTTTTTAATACAATTTAATTTACAAAAAAATATATAATTTTTAAAATATAATATAGATTTAAATTTAAATAAAATTCTTCTTATTATTATAACTTTTTCTTAAGTTGGCACTATTGAATGTGTTCTGTGAAATATACAGTAATAACTTCTCAAAAATGTTTGAGATTACATAAAATGATTCACATTTCATACATTTTAAATGAAAATTGCGTTTGAATTGATTTAGAATTTTTAAATAATTAAATGGAATTTATTTTGATTTTTAAATGACATTTTATTTGTAAATATATAGCTTAAACTACAAAATAAATGTAAATTTAAATAAAAAATATTTTTTATTAAATTATTATTATTATTATGTTAGCACTATTGAGTATATTCTGTGCAATATACAGTAATAATTTCACAAAAATGTTTGCGATTATATAAAATGATTGACATTTCATACATTTTAACCAACTGAATATTGCTTTTGAATTGATTTGGAATTTTTAAATAATTAAATGGAATATATTTCGATTTTTTTTTATAAATTTATCATTTGTAACTACACTATTGAGTATATTCTGTGCAATATGCAGTAAAAAATGTCAAAAATGTTTGAGATCCCACAAAATGATTGAGATTTCATACATTTTAACTAATTGAATATTAGTTTTTTCATACCTAGTCAAATTTTAACTTTGTTCATATACTTTTTATCTGAATCAATTCAATTGATTTCACAATGAACATATTTATGCTGATTCTAAGCAACTCAAATCAGTGCATTACAAAAATATGATTAAATAAAATAAAATCATTATGAATTAATATCAATAATAAACTATGCCATGTTTATGCCAAATTTATTTATTTATTTTTATTTAATTTATTTAATTATGACTGATAAATATGCATCACATTAAGTTTATTAGGTTGCTTATGTTAAAACTGCGTAATCAATGATGACCAACTGATGCATATTTTATGCAATTCTCATACATAAATCTTACATTTAGGCCTATTTTTTGTTTTCTAAAAACTAACCAAAAGTAACTAAACACAGTAAAGCTACTTAAACGGGCAGCATCTTAAATATAAAATCATGCAATCTAATCTAGAATTTAATAACAGACTTATTTTTGTGCACAAAAACCATGCAGTAACCGAAATAGTGTTGATTTACTAGCAAACACCTTCAGCGCTGAACATCTCAAGGACATGAGCTGCTGTAAAGCGGCTGCCGGTGAATCACGGACGTCACATAAAGCAGTCAAACTGCAGGTCATTTCTGAAGCTAAAAGATGCCATTTAAACCGTTTTATGTGACCAAACGTGACCCAACAGATGGAAGCGGCGCAGGGTTTTTTATATGAGCCCCTGTGGATGTGGCAGAGCAAACGTCCATCAAACGTGCATCACGCGCCGCGTTAGCTGTGGACAGATGTGGAGCACAGACGCTCACAACATCTCCACCCGCGGGACTGAGCTTCAGCTGGACTCCTGATGGATGTGTACGAGTTCACACCACAGACAAACAAGCTTTAACTCAATGACGTCTTCATTTAAAAACAATAAAAAAGCATTTAGGAGACAGGGATTTGAATGCACCTTTTCTATGATGCATGCTCTCAGCTTCTGAATTAAATGACATTTTGATGTTTTTAAGGGGTCTAAAGTAAAAACATCCAAGTAGTGAAGTTGTCCTGATATTGCAAAAAGTTAACAGTTGAAATGCTAAGAATGACATGAAAAAGGTTTGCCAAAAAAAAAATAATAATAATAATAAAATAATAATAATAATAATGTGCCACGGTCAGCAAGCCCAAGGTCAAAGTTTCAATTTGATGACAAATAAAAAAATAAAATAAATAAATAAAAATAAAATAAAATAAATAATAAAAATAAAAATAAATTGAAAAAAATAAATTAATTAATAAAAAAAATAATAATAAAATAAAATATTATTATTATTAGGGATGCACGAGAAAGCCTTGAAGTTGAAGGTTAATAGATTTTATGAATAGAGAGAACAATAGATTGATAGACAACAGACAGACAGACATAAAGACAAATGGAGAAATATTATATTTCTAAAAACATTTTCCTTTTCATCATCTTAAGATCCCTTAACTTGTCTTTCACAAGTTCTTGATTCTTTCACATTTATAATTATAAACAATTATAATGCACTTGGTAATGAAAAACAATATTTAAGGCTGTTTGGACCAAATACTTTAGCTGGGTGATTTAATGAGGGAAAGAAACCTTTTTTACATTATTATTTCTTAAAGAAAAATGCAAAAGTGAATCAGTCTTGTTTTGAAATATTAATAATATTTGAAAAATATTTCCCAAAAAAAACTCTAATGTGCAGCAAGCCTAAAAATAAAATTAAAACAAATTTAACATTATTATTATTAGTAGTAGTAATAGTAGTAGTAGTATATTTTTAACAATTTTGAAAATCATATTTTTATAATAATAATAATAAAATAATAATAAATAAAATAAAAATAATAAAAAAATATAATGATAATAACTATAAACTTTAATAATAATAATTATTATTATTATATATATTAAACCTTGAAGGGTAATAGGCCTTATGAACAGAGAGAACAATAGATCAATAGATACAACATACAGATAAAGAACTATTATATTTCTGTGAGTTTGGCACAGATGTTTTAAACTAGATTCCTAAAAAGAAATCCTCTTCCTCTTCTTAAGATCCTTTATTTGTCACTGACCCTTTTTTCCACATTTACAATTATAATCAATTACAATAGACTCGGTTATGACAAAAATAATGTGCAAGGCTGAGATTAATGAGATTCCTGAGTTATACATCAGAAGTTCTAGCTTGTTAGTTTGTTTTATTAGAGCATATTTACTCTGTATTTTTACCACAGATTCCCAATCAAGCTTTTATAGATCACTCGCAGCTGAATTACAGCACAATTAAAGCTTGAGTTTGTTACAGGAACGATACACAGCGGATGTCAGTCGATCATAAACCCTCATACTGCTCCTGGCTTTCACTCGCCTCCTTTATTCTGTGTTTTATTGTGAGGAGGGAAAAGATTACAGAGGAAGTGATGAATTGAAAAGTCTTTGATTGTCCTCAAGTTAATTTGTCTTTATTGTGGGCAGAAAAGGCTGACAAAGGCAGAAGGAGCAGCAGTCGATTAGGCCTCGTATCTGAGCCGCCCGAACGATTCCCGACGCGGCAGAGGAGGAGAAAACATCGGACACTTCCTCGCTAATCAATCCTGCAATTACTGCAGGCATCATAAAGCACTGGCGCCCGTAAAACCGGCTCTAAAACACACGCATGCACAATACGGCCGTTACATCTCCTATCTGACTAAACAGCACCTCCTCTTGCCAAACAATTAAAGACTGGAGCTCGTGAGCGTGAATTGATGGGTCTGCAGGTGGACGTCCGCAGATCCAACGCTGAGGGCAATTATTAAAGATAAGTGAAGATTAGCAGGCGTGAGTCTATTACATGCCAAACAAATCTCCAGAAAAATTGGAAAGCGCTCGCTGGACTCAATCCCAGCGTTAAAGCGTCGAGTTTGAATCCTAAACCTACTGAGACCTCAAAGAGACCCTGGCATTTTTGTGCAGAAATAATAATAATTAACACTCAAAATGATCAAGATGATTTTTGTCGCACACAATCTACTCCATGCCTTCTGTCGTCTGATTGATAGTTTAGAGTCAAAGCTCTTTTCATTTAAGAGCTTAAGCTTCAGCTGGAGCTTCACGAGTCAAATCTTGACTGGTTTTTATCAAGTAAAGGTCAGAATAACTGCAGTAATATCTCCAGATGAACACTTACTGGACTGAAGCAGCTCAGCTTTACTTGATTCTCCATCAATCATGTTTTAGAGTCTCAAATCTGATCCTCAGGATCTTTTGAGGAGCGTTTGTTTCCAGAAGCTTTACTTTCACTGTTCCTCAGCGGAGGAATGATCTTCACAAGCCTCCAGAACATCTCACATCTTCTGAGGAGCCTTTATGTCTTCAGCTCTCAATCACTGCATTATATGTTTGGAGCATTTCAATCTCATCTTACTGAGACATATAATTGGAGATATAGAGCGACCACTGATATTTACATGGGCTTGACAAGACCCAGTCACTTTCTAAGACCAATGATATTGGACCCACTGACATTTACCGTCTTTATTTTCACAGCGCCGTCAGTCAAATCCATTCCACTTAAACTCCAATTAAACTCCATTCTGCGTTTTATCTTACAGCCTTGACTTCCACGCTGCTGCTTCCTCAAATCCATTCGGCTTGGTTCATTCAGAGTCCATATAAATTAAACTCCACTCCGTGTTTCGCCTGCTGGACTCTCGCGACACAGCAAGGTTAACAAAGCATCTCTGCTTCTCAGGTGGGTCCAGCCGTGTGCTCACATGCTGTCACTAAACAAGCTGGCATTTAAACGGAGGAAGGATTTTTTGTTCTTACTTACTAGACTTTTGTTGCTGTGTTAATTTTTAGGAAACCTTGCCAGGTATGTGGTAACCATTTTAGGCTATAAAAGCAATTGTTTAATTAAAAGGCACCAGAATACAGAAAAATGGCATCTA
>NW_015662919.1:51722-60786 GCF_001515625.1 Sinocyclocheilus rhinocerous
TGCTTCTCAGGTGGGTCCAGCCGTGTGCTCACATGCTGTCACTAAACAAGCTGGCATTTAAACGGAGGAAGGATTTTTTGTTCTTACTTACTAGACTTTTGTTGATGTGTTAATTTTTAGGAAACCTTGCCAGGTATGTGGTAACCGTTTTAGGCTATAAAAGCAATTGTTTAATTAAAAGGGTCCAGAATATAGGAAATGGCATCTAGTCCAATAAAAATTTTCTGGCAGAGAACCCACCCACTTTTTTTTTTTGCTTCCGACACCCATGGATATTTTTTTATCATTTTATGTAAGTATCTGGAATAACGTTTTAAAGATCTCATTGATTTGCATTACAAGCATCTGAATTTCATCATATAAATATCACCATCTGCACCAAATTCATATTTTTGCTCAGTTTGAGTCTCTGAATAAAACTGAGCTGTTTTTTCTTCTATATTCTCACTATATCAGACTATATGAGCCATAAAAGCCTTATATATAAAAAAACACATATGCACATATAAAACATATGCGCTCGCACACACACACACATATACTGTATATATATTCTGACTATTATTTCATATGCCAAGGTTAGTCTTACCTTCAATACATTCACCTCTGACTTAACCAAAAGCAGCGAGACATTATTGAGGCTTTAACCTTATGTTTGAATCTTGTTTTCTAAAGATGAACTTCTTTTGACTTGACATGACATCTTAAAAACACTGCAATCCATCAAATAGCAAGACGCACTCTGGTGGTTAAAGATGTCCGTCAAAGAGCTGCATCTTTTAAAAACACATCTTGAGACGTCTGGGTTCTGTTCCATTCAGCTGAGATGCGTCTAGATGGTTTGAATACAAGAACACATCCTGAAAGCCCATAAAAGGCATGAAACACACAAATATTGATTAAAGCAGTCAATGTTTTTAGTACAAATTCAGTACATGATTTTTGTGGCAATGCTTACTGGCACAGTTCGCTTTAATGTCATTGCCTGCTGTTCTGAATAGACTTTACGTCTTTTGCTCAGTTTGAGTCTCTGAATAAAACTGAGCTGTTTTTTCTTCTATATTCTCACTATATCAGACTATATGAGCCATAAAAGCCTTATATATAAAAAAACACATATGCACATATAAAACATATGCGCTCGCACACACACACACATATACTGTATATATATTCTGACTATTATTTCATATGCCAAGGTTAGTCTTACCTTCAATACATTCACCTCTGACTTAACCAAAAGCAGCGAGACATTATTGAGGCTTTAACCTTATGTTTGAATCTTGTTTTCTAAAGATGAACTTCTTTTGACTTGACATGACATCTTAAAAACACTGCAATCCATCAAACAGCATGACGGACATTAAAGATGTCCGTCAAAGAACTGCATCTTTTAAAAACACATCTTGAGACGTCTGGGTTCTGTTCCATTCAGCTGAGATGCGTCTAGACGGTTTGAATACAAGAACACATCCTGAAAGCCCATAAAAGGCATGAAACACACACATATTGATTAAAGCAGTCAATGTTTTTAGTACAAATTCAGTACATGATTTTTGTGGCAATGCTTACTGGCACAGTTCGCTTTAATGTCATTGCCTGCTGTTCTGAATAGACTTTACGTCGTCTGTGATGCCTGAAAACACTGTCCATATAGGCAGCTTACTTTTTCAAATAAGTAATGGCAGTTACTTTGTTTTCCCATTTATTGACTGACAGCCCTCCTGTCCCCGTTGTGAGAAACAGAGGCACTTCCTTCAGCCTGAGGCTTTTTAATTTCACTTTTGATGTGAAAGGGTCCTTACAGTTGCCAAAAATATAACTTTTTTTTTTTGTTATTAAAAAACAAACAAGCAAGCCCAACCCAGGTGACAAAAAGTAGCGCAAAAGTAGCATAATTACTTTCCATAAAAAGTAACTAAGTAATGCAATTAGTTACTTTTTAATAGAGTAACGCAGTATTGTAATGCATTACTTTTAAAGGTAATGCATTATAATTGGTTACTAACAACAATTTTTGTCATGTAATTTGGAATCAGTAATGGATTACAATTTGTAAGTAGTCTACCCAGCACTGGCGATCATCTGAACTCCATCTGCAGATTTACTAGAGTACATAAAGAGCCGTGCACATCATATCTCCAGGACATTAAAGTGATTTGCTCCCAAAACTCTGAAGAACTACATGAAGATTCAGAGCTTCACTCGCTCATCATCTGCAGTCGACTTCTGTTCAAACACTTATAAATTCCAGCAGCGGAAACCCAAGAGTTCAATTACAGCGTGTTTGTGTGATTGTTCCTCACTGTTATTGTTCAGTCTAGACTCATTCAGAGAGAAATAAGCAGCTCTATCTGCTTCCTGCACCGTTCACTGTGTCTGTTCGCTCTCTCTGTCAAATGGGCATAAACAGAAGCTCGGAAGATAAAAATAAATTAAGTTTCTCTGCTCTGCTGAAGCCTGTAAATAATTAATTGGTTTGTTTCAAATGAGGATGGGAATGCACGTCAAATGCAGCTACTGTCCCGGATCTTTTTAAACGCTGTTGTGAAAGCACTCTTTCCACACCAGGCAGGAAGAAAATACCCTAGAAACCACCTAGCAACCTCCAATAACACCTTAGAAACCACCTAGCATCCACTCAGAACACCATAGTAACTACTCAGAACAAACACCCTAGCAACCATCCAGAACACCCTAGCAATGACCCAGTACAGCCTAGTAACCACCTTGCAAGCATCCATGACACCCTAGCAACCATCTAGCAACCACTTAGAACACCCCCAGCAACTACTCAGTAGCCACTCAGAAGACCCTAGCAATTACACAGAACACCCTAGAAACCACCTATCAACGAGTCAAAACACCCTAGCAACCATCCAGAAGACCCTAGCAACTACCCAGAACACCCTAGCAACCACACAGAACAACCCAGCAAACACCTAGAAACCACTTAGAACAGCCTAGCAATCACTAAGAACATGCTAGCAACCATATAGCGACCACTCAGAACACCCCAAGAAACACCCAGAAAACCTAGCAACAATTCAAATCACCCCTGCAACCACCTAGCAACCACCTAGAACACCCCCAGCAACTACTCAGTAGCCACTCAGAAGACCCTAGCAATTACCCAGAACACCCTAGAAACCACCTATCAACGAGTCAAAACACCCTAGAAACCATTCAGAACACTCTAACAAGCACCCAGGATACCCTAGCAACCACCGAGAACAACCCAGCAAACACCTAGAAACCACTTAGAACATCCTAGCAACCACTAAGAACACCCTAGCAACCACACAGCGACCACACAGAACACCCTAACAAACACGCAGAAAACCTAGCAACAACTCAAATCACCCCTGCAACCACCTAGCAACAACTCAGAACACCATAGCAACCAAATAGAAACCACTCAGAACACCCTGGCAACCACTTAGAGCACCCTAGCAACCATCCAGAACACCCTAGCAATGACCCAGTACAGCCTAGTAACCACCCAGCAAGCACGCTTAACACCCAAGCAACCATCTAGCAACCACCACCCCCAGCAACTACTCAGTAGCCACTCAGAAGACTGTAGCAATTACCCAGAACACCCAAGAAACCACCTATCAACGAGTCAAAACACCCTGGCAACCATCCAGAACACCCTAGCAACTACTCAGAACACCCTATCAAGCACCCAGGACACCCTAGCAACCACCCAGAACAACCCAGCAAACACCTAGAAACCACTTAGAACATCCTAGCAACCACTCAGAACACCCTAACAAACAAACACCTAGCAACAACTCAAATCACCCCTGCAACCACCTAGCAACAACTCATAACACCATAGCAACCAAATAGAAACCACTCAGAACACCCTAGTTAGCATTCAAAACACCCTTGCGATACCTAGCAACCACCTAGCATCCACTCAAAACACCCTAACGACTATAAAGAACACCCTAGCAACCACACAAAACACCCTCACAATCACACAGCAACCACTCAGAACACCCTAACAACCACCTAGCAACACCACAGCATCATGGTGGGAAGCATCACTCCTATGTCAGAGTCTATTATCTAAACAGAGTCGTCTAAACATAATTTTTAGCAGGCAAAGGGTTACGGTGCCGTTTGACGCCCACTCATAAATAAACATAGCGCCGCTCAAACGGCCACCGTGACACATCACACAGGGAATCACAGATTTCAAAGCGTTTCGTAAACCACATATTATTAACGCTTATGAAACGTGATGAGATGCGTGAGTCACAGCAATGGCTAAATAATCAAACTATTATGTGCCATCCAAGAAAAAGAGCAACTGGCATGAGGAAGAAGTTTCAGAAGCGTGAGTGAGTGAGAAACGATATTAATATCCTCCATCTGAAAGTGACTAGTAGATAAGTGCATGTGACGTGCTGTAATAGCTCAAGAGAAAGTCTCAGCGCTAATTAGGACACGCGGTTTGATGTTTGCTTCAAATCAAATCCCACAGACGCACCAGTGTCCTCTCCAATAACCACATGACGCTCTTCAGCCAGACACATGCTGGCTAATTTGATTTAACGCTGGCGTTTTAGAAGTGAATAAACATGCTCATTCATTACCATCATCTTATGTGATGCTCTTGCCTATTGCACACGCTTAAAGGGAGAGTTCACCCAAAAATGAAAATCTGCTGTTAAGTTACTCTCCCTCAGGCTATACAAGATGTAGGTGACTTTTTGTCTTCAGTAGAACAGTAAAGAAGATTTTTAGCTGAAACCGTGGTCCTTGGTGAATCATAAAATGCAAGTCAATGGCTATCGGCACTTTCAGAGTCAAAAAAGCACATACAGGCAACATGAAATTAATCCCAGTGTCTCCTGACGATATATTGAGGTTTTATTAGGCTAAACAATCAGCCTGTGCAAGAAACTGAACATTATTTACAACATTATTATCTGATTCTTTTCCGTGAACTGGTTCTTTCGGACAGTTCGTTTCAGTGAACTGGTTCAATTCACTAGTTTGTTTACGTAATCATGCAATGACATCACATATACACAATTATATTATTAAAGCACCCATTAATGATGTGAAATGCGGATGTTTTAAATGTCTAAAGCATATAAAGTGATTAAACTAGTCTTCATCAACTCAAAATTTCATTTGGCCACTTCATTTAAATGCTCGGTTCATGCATGCGCATATCAGCGGCTCATCGGTCTTCGGTCCGAGTCGAACTGTCGGAGGAACTGGAGTGCTGAATCAGTTAATTCATCATAGGATCACATACTGTACGCCATTATGTTGGCTGAAAGTGAGTTATGATTGAGTAAATCTGTGCTGCTTGAGCTGCGAACAGTTTCAGACGGTTCAGTCCGATCTGGTGAACCGGTTCAAAAGAATGATTCATTTGTGAACCGGGCCTCACTCCGGACCGTTTGCCTGAGGCTCTGGATTACAGGTGATAATGTTGTAAATAATGTTCAGTTTCTTACACAGAACGATTGTTTCACTTCATAAGACCTCAATATATCTTCAGGAGCCACTGGGATTAAGTTCATGTTGCCTGTATGAGCTTTTTTGACTCTCAAAGTGACCGTATCCATTGACTTGCATTATATGAATCACCAAGGACCACTTTTTCGCTAAAAATCTTCTTTACTGTCTTACTGAAGAAAAAAGTCACCTCATTCCAGAATGGCCTGAGGGAGAGTAAATTAACAGCAGATTTTCATTTTTGGGTGAACTATCCCTTTAAGTTTTCACAAGAGAATCACATTAAATAATTACAAATTCAACAAAACTTAAAGGAAAAGATCATTTACCCACAGAAGTCGAGTTCCAGAGGTCAACGGAGGAATTTAAGTCATCTGTAATCTTGTCTCGACATCCATGCCACTCAACTAAAGGTTGATTCAAGGAAACCGTTCTTGAAGTTAGCCAACCGTAACTGCTCTGAATTAAAGAGCATCCGTTAAATGAATAATAATACTGTGCCCTCTGATTCGATGCAACTGTACAGGTCAAAGCGCCTGAGTGAGCACTTCCTCTTTTATTGTCCTACAAACTACAGAAGATTGTATTAAAAATGACATTTCAATACAAACAAGCTTAAATCTGGATAGATCTACTAAAGCCTGCAGACTTTGAGAATGCTATTTAAATTCCAGATTCTGAATTGAATTTGAATTGAGGAAGCAAACAGGATGCAGAACTGCAACTTGAATTTATGGAAAAACAAGTATTGAATACCTATAAACAAATACCTATAAATCTATTCTAGAAAAGCAAATTCAGTCAAAACAAACTCTGAATGTTGATTTGATAATGCCTTGTTTAAAACGGATGGATGGATGGATGGATGGATGGAATGATAGAACGATGGATGGATGGATGGAATGATAGAATGACAGATGGATGGATGGATGGATGGATGGATGCATGGATGAAATGATAGAATGATGGATGGATGGAATGATGGAATGACGGATGGATGATGGAATGATACAATGATGGATGGATGGAATGATAGAATTACAGATAGATGGATAGATAGATAGATGGATGGACGGATGGAATGACAGATGGATGGATGGATGATAGATGGATGGAATGACAGAATGACAGATGGATGGATGGAGGATGGATGATGGATGGAATGATAGAATGACAGATGGATGGATGGAATGATATAATGATGGATGGAATGATGGAATGATAGAATAACAGATGGATGGATGATAGATATAGAACGATGGATGGATGGAATGATAGAACGATGGATGGATGGGTGGATGGAATGATAGAATGACAGATGGATGGATGGATGGATGAAATGATACAATGATGGATGGATGGAATGATAGAATTACAGATAGATGGATAGAATGACAGATGGATGGATAGATAGATGGATGGAATGACAGATGGATGGATGGAGGATGGATGATGGATGGAATGATAGAATGACAGATGGGTGGATGGAATGATATAATGATGGATGGAATGATAGAATGACAGATGGATGGATGATAGATGGCTGGAATGATAGAATGATAGATGGACGGATGGATGGATGATGGAATGATAGAATGACAGATGGATGATGGATGGATGGAAAGATAGAATGACGGATGGATGGATGGAATTATAGAATGACGGATGGATGGATGGATGGATGGAATGATAGAATGACGGATGGATGGAATGTTAGAATGACAGTTGGATGGATGGATGGATAGATGGATGGATGGAATGTTAGAATGACAGATGGATGGATGGCTGGATGGATGGAATGATAGAATGACGGATGGATGGATGGAATGTTAGAATGACAGATGGATGGATGGAAGGATGGAATGATAGAATGACGGATGGATGGATGGAATGTTAGAATGACAGATGGATGGATGGAAGGATGGAATGATAGAATGACGGATGGATGGATGGAATGTTAGAATGACAGATGGATGGATGGAAGGATGGAATGATAGAATGACGGATGGATGGATGGAATGTTAGAATGACAGATGGATGGATGGAAGGATGGAATGATAGAATGACGGATGGATGGATGGAATGTTAGAATGACAGATGGATGGATGGAAGGATGGAATGATAGAATGATGGATGGATGGATGGAATCTTAGAATGACAGATGGATGGATGGATAGATGGAATGATAGAATGACAGATGGATGATGGATGGATGGAAAGACAGAATGACGGATGGATGGATGGATGGAATGATAGATGGATGGATGGATCCTTGTTGTTTTCAGCAAAGCGTACCGCGCAGATGAACGCCACTGAACTACACCAGCACAGAACAGAGAAGACATGCTGGTGCAGGCCATCACTGAATCATGTGATCATTCCAAACTAGCCGTGTATTAAGAACTTTTTTTTAACAAACTACACAGAGATGTTTCAGCAGTGTCTTTTCGAAGGTCCCTTA
The DNA here is from genome assembly GCF_001515625.1 of Sinocyclocheilus rhinocerous. NCBI lineage: Eukaryota > Metazoa > Chordata > Actinopteri > Cypriniformes > Cyprinidae > Sinocyclocheilus > Sinocyclocheilus rhinocerous. The sequence continues at coordinate 59,668 of NW_015662919.1, forward strand.
ACAGTTTTAAGAAGTTTAATATAGAGTAATCAGTCACATGCCGTACTTCTGGGGAACAATGATCATGAAAACTAAATGAGTTCAGGGAAAAATAAAACGCTACAAAAAGCTGATTGCATTTGTCCAACTGCATATTAAACGCTCTCTCTTCAACTAATTTAAAAAGCATTATAGCAGGCATAAAATTAACATTATGTGCAATTTTGTTTCTTCTCTATAAGCAACAGATATGTAATTACTAGGCTTGTCTTATCATGTCTTATCAAACAGGTCATGTAGAAAACCAGATCCGGCACATTTTGCTGGATCTATTAAATAGTACTTAATCTGAATCAGAAATCAGAAGATGGAAATCAGTGGAAATGTACAGACATATACAGTTCTGATCATAGATACTACACTGAAAAAAGTATTTACTTCGAAACAATTTTCACTCAGAAATTGCTGAGTGAAAATTTGAACTAGAAAGACTGAAATAGTATTTTCTTGTAAAACATGCACCAATAATATTTATTACCAACTATGAAAAATCATTTTTACAGTCTAACTTTATAGGAATAGTAGTGCAGTGAATGGGTGCCGTCAGAATGAGAGTCCAAACAGCTGATAAAAACATCACAATAATCCACAGCACTCCAGTCCATCAGTTAACATCTGGAGAAGACAAAAGCTGAAACAAATCCAGCATTAAGATGTTTTTAACTAAAATACCATAGAGTTCATAATCCATAATAACGCTTCCTCCAGTGAAAAAGTGTTCTGGTCTGAATCAGGAGAGAAATCTGCATATTAAATAGTACTTAATCTGAATCAGAAATCAGAAGATGGAAATCAGTGGAAATGTACAGACATAAACAGTTCTGATCATAGATACTACACTGAAAAAAGTATTTACTTCGAAACAATTTTCACTCAGAAATTGCTGAGTGAAAATTTGAACTAGAAAGACTGAAATAGTATTTTCTTGTAAAACATGCACCAATAATATTTATTACCAACTATGAAAAATCATTTTTACAGTCTAACTTTATAGGAATAGTAGTGCAGTGAATGGGTGCCGTCAGAATGAGAGTCCAAACAGCTGATAAAAACATCACAATAATCCACAAGTAATCCACA
>NW_015662919.1:61328-63993 GCF_001515625.1 Sinocyclocheilus rhinocerous
TGTTGTCTCTCACATCAAAATCCAGCCACATAAGCTGTTTAAACGCTGCTTGATCTGTGCAGATTTCTCTCCTGATTCGGACCAGAACACTTTTTCACTGGAGGAAGCGCTATGGATTATGGACTCGTATTTGAGTTAAAAACGTCTTAATGCGGGATTTGTTTCATCTTTTGTCTTCTCCAGATGTTAACTGATGGACTGGAGTGCTGTGGATTACTTGTGGATTATTGTGATGTTTTTATCAGCTGTTTGGACTCTCATTCTGACGGCACCCATTCACTGCAGAGCAAGTGATGCAATGCTACATTTCTCCAAATTTGATGAAGAAACAAACTCATCTACATCTTGCATGACCTGAGGGTGAGTAAATATTCAGCAAATGTTAATTTTTGGCTGAACTATTCCTTAAACTTTGGCAAACTAGTTCTACCTCAAAAGTGAAGCTGGTACCTTAAATAAGTACAATTTTGGACCCTGATTTCTGGAAGTTGCAGCCAGTCAGACAAGAAGTGCAGATTTTGGGATACCCATCATGCATCAGATGGTCATAGAGCGAATGTGGGCGTTTGTGAGTCACTAAACGCTGCTATTCATCCGATTCACCTGTGCAGCGAAACACGATCCAGAGACATCTTAAAGAGTTTTTCCAGCAATAAACGCAAGTCATTTAATCTGATCTCTTGCCCCGAGAAAGAGAGAGAGAGAGAGACAGAAACACAAGTCTGTGAAACCGAATCTTCAGCCATTTCCTGTTCCTGTCGCCACAATCACCAAGACAATTAATACTACATGACACGAGCGCAGGCCAGCATCCCGGCTCTGATCAATAAAACATTCATCACCTCCTCAGTCTGCTCTCCTTACAGCCCATCTTTGGGTCCCTAAGGATTGTGGCCTTTTCCCTCAATTCTCCTAATTTCATAACCGCCGCTTCTCTCAAGTAGTGGGTTGGAGGACAAACGCTCATGAGAATTCGATTTGAATGACAAAAGCATGTACGAGGACTGATGCTATAAATACATCTCTATCTCCAAGTGTCATGATGGCTCTGTTGGGTTTGTGAGGCACAATGAGCTGATATGAAGCACTGAGGGGGACGAGAATTAAAATACAGAGAGAGAAATTAGAGAATCACACTGTAAGCCTGAAATGGGAGAAATGGCAAAAGATGAACACATACATGCATTAGAGCAGATTTAGGTAGTTAAATCCTGTGGTGCGACATGCTAAACTCCATCCAAAAGCATTTTAAACAGCACTTCCCTAATTGTTTTATGCTTATTCTGCATGCAGCTTTTATGAGCTCAAAATGAGCATCATTTGAGAGACTTCATTGAATGCATTTGGCGACGCTTTTATCCAAAGCGACTTGATTGCATTCAAGATACACAGTTTACCAGCTCATGCATTCCCTGGGAATCAAACTCATGAAGTTGGCATTGCTAGAACCATGCTCTATTGATTGAGCAACAGGAATGCATTGAATAATTGTAGTTTTGAGAATCAGTTTGGATAAAATCACTTTGGATTTTGAAGTGTTTACCAAATGCATAAATGCCAATGCCAAATGCACATTTTTCCTTGCACATTCATATGCATTTTAACCTAAAATCTTGGTTTGTAGACATGCTTTGTTTCAACTATTCACTTGCACATATTTGCATATTGCTCTGCAGTTGCTTTGAGGAATCATTCTTGTCACAAATTACATGCCAAATTTTATTATCCTAATTGTTTTTCTGACCTCCAAGGAGTAAAACTCTGCAAAATGACTGAGGCTTGAAATGAACATCCGTGCACTCTTAGAACGCAAGTGCGGCGTGAACGCGTTTATCTGTGTGTTTAGAGGTCTCTTTGACACATCCCTGCATGTTTTCGATTTCTAGTTTCAGGCTGATTCAGTCACAGCGAGGGTCACAGCGAGGGTCACGTCGAGTACCGCACTCTGTTATGGCTGTATATCTTTCCGCTCAGCTGATATTGCACAGACGAATATGAGGAATCTATCTGACGGTAAATGGAGAACACATGAGCGTAATAGATGTCACGGCGAGCTCGGCTGATAACACTCATCCTCCAGCCAGCGGCAGACCCTCGCATCGCTCCGTCTGGCTGGTTTTTCACTTTCTCTATTGACAAATCAAACATGCTCAAATTGATCTTGATATTTCATGACTCTCTGGAGACTCAAAGGCCTCTGAGCTGGAGCTGAGACGCTGCAATATCATTCTGAGCTGTACTATACTCAAAAAAAAAAACATTTGGGGCTAAATTTAAGTTTTATGCATTATGATTTATTCATATCAGATTTACATGCATTTGGATTACACAGCTTTAGCATAAACTAATAAACGTAATGTGATACATATTTGCCAGTCATACAGCAATGAAAATGTTTATTAACTATTTGATTTTATTTAAATCATTATATTTTCAAAATGTTTTTATTTAAATTGCATAGAAAAAGCATAAATCTATGGAAGCTACGGAAAAAATAAAATAAAGTAATAGCAATCTTTTATCTTTCAATTCAGACTTTTTTCCTCACAGTTCTGAATGTATTTTATTTTAGACTTTTATTAAAATTTTTTGCAATTCCTTGAAACATATATGTATATGTATATGTATATGTATATATATATATATATATATATATATGTATATA
>NW_015662919.1:64166-66529 GCF_001515625.1 Sinocyclocheilus rhinocerous
AAAGATACTTAATATTGACTTGAATAATGCTAAGTTTAAATAAGTTGTGATAATAAGTGGGTTTAGAGCTGAAAAAGTAGACAAAAGTGATCAAACCAATGCATTAGATCTCGGTTTTCCATCAAATCTCACATGAAGAATCTGTGGATGAAGTTCTGCATAATTACTGTAGCTGAAACGCAGCACTTTATTCCTCTCACGCCGCATCCGCTCGTTCCTGAACCGCGGCACACCGCAAAACCTTTCAACATATGTAGAGCTAATCAACAGCCTTCATGTGATGACTGAGAGTAATATAATGGTGTATATCGGCCGAGCACTTGTGTTTCAGAGCTTGACCTTGCATGCTGAAGCAATAAAGACCGTCGGAGTCTGGAGCGGGAAGAGGCCCGATGGTCCTCTGTGGCTCATTGTTGATGAGCAGCCGTTTTTTATCTCCTGTGTGTTCGCTGGGACGGCTTCAGTAATCACTCAAAACGCTACAAAGAGGCAGTCGTCTCCTCTACTGTGACCCCTGTGATAGCGCCACCAAATCCCCCGTGATGGAGCGTTCGCAGCGCTGGAAGACAAATAACGAGGACAGCTTCCAGGAAATAGGTGATGGGTTGGACTTTGAGGGGTAGCTAAAATATAACATCTAAATATTTTTCAGTCTTTCATAATATACAAAAGCATAAAAATGTAAATAAATAAATATATAAATGTATTTATTTATTTATTTATTTTTATTATTTATTTATTTTATAAAGCCTTTAATTATTTAGATTTTTTATTTCTTAATATCATTTTTTTTAAAAAATAATAATAAATGCAAAATAAACAAATAATAGCTAAAACATATGCAGGTTGATTATATTTAAAATCATTTAAATAAATAAAATAGAAAATATTTTTAAAAAAATAATAATAATAAACAGTAAAATGTAATATTTAAAGCTGCAGCGCGTACGTTTTGCCTCTTTGTCGCCATCTCTGTTTAAAACCTGCAATTGCAGTTTGTGGAATTATCTTCTTTATGTGGGTTGTGCATCGGCACACATCAGCCCAGATGTGTGGGCTGTCAGTCAACAGCGTTATCTGTAGATTTCAATTTTTGTTCAGTCTAATCTCTAATTGTCATACCATTCGAATGTCAACGAAAGAAATTGTTCTTTTAACCTCAATTTAATGTTCCTTTGAATTACAAATCTTTTGTATCTTTTGTAAGTACAGTGTAATCCCACATATCTGTAATCAGATGCACATTTAAAACTGCAATATAATCTAATTTCAGTCACCTACATGAGTTTCATTACCAGCATGCACCGTTTAAGACTCTATTCTCAAAATTACAAGTTTAATTATTCCAGCTGCTGTAAGAAGATTAAGAATGTTCATATATATATATAGAAATAAGAATGTTTTTTCTAAATATTTTCCAAATATTTTTAGTTATTCAAAAGCTTAAAAATGAAAATAAATGAATTAATGAATTAATTGATAATATCTATCTTTTCCAGACTTTTGTGATATTCAAAACTAAATAACTAAGTGACTAACAAACTAATAACTAAATAAATAAATCATTAAATTAATAAATCAATATTTTCTAGTTTTTAATGTAATTCAAAAGCATAAAAAATCAAATAAATAAATAAATAATAGCTAAAACCTCTAAATATTTTATCTATCCATCTATCTATCTATCTATCTATCTATCAACCTTTTGTTCTTTTCCAGTCTTTGATGATATTCATAAACATTTAAAAAATAAAATAAAATAACCAACTAACTAACTTTTTTTATTTTAAATAAATCCAGTTTTTGATGATATTCAGAAACATAAATAAATTCAAGAACAGAATGCAGTGCACAAAAAACATTATACATATCATGAATATCTCAAATCCTGACCAGAGCGACTGATGCTCCAGTAACACGCATGATCAACTCTGGCATTTCAATTCAAACTGAAACAGTCTGTACACAGTGAGGCTTGCTCAGACGGTGCTCCAGTATCACCTCTCACAGGTGCGAATGTGCTGCGATGCAGGTGATAATGTGTGTGTGTGTGTAATACTCAACGGTACCGTAGTATAATGTCAGACTAAATTAAACCACATTCCCCGCTCGCCTCATTGTCTCTCCTTATGGAGGAGTCTCCTTCTCAAAATCATCTCACACTCGCTGCCATCACACCAGCTGGGAATGTTCAAAAGTGTGGCTCCCAAAAGCCCAATGCAATTGCCCTGTTATTGTCCGTTCATACGCCACTTCACCGTTGTGTGTGTGTGTGAGTGAGTGAGTGAGTGAGTGAGTGTGTGTCTGTCTGTCTGTCTGTCTGTGTGTGTGAGTGTGTGTGTGTGTCTGTCTGTCTGTCTGTG
>NW_015662919.1:67986-73553 GCF_001515625.1 Sinocyclocheilus rhinocerous
ATATATATATATAGAAATAAGAATGTTTTTTCTAAATATTTTCCAAATATTTTTAGTTATTCAAAAGCTTAAAAATGAAAATAAATGAATTAATGAATTAATTGATAATATCTATCTTTTCCAGACTTTTGTGATATTCAAAACTAAATAACTAAGTGACTAACAAACTAATAACTAAATAAATAAATCATTAAATTAATAAATCAATATTTTCTAGTTTTTAATGTAATTCAAAAGCATAAAAAATCAAATAAATAAATAAATAATAGCTAAAACCTCTAAATATTTTATCTATCCATCTATCTATCTATCTATCTATCTATCAACCTTTTCATCTTTTCCAGTCTTTGATGATATTCATAAACATTTAAAAAATAAAATAAAATAACCAACTAACTAACTTTTTTTATTTTAAATAAATCCAGTTTTTGATGATATTCAGAAACATAAATAAATTCAAGAACAGAATGCAGTGCACAAAAAACATTATACATATCATGAATATCTCAAATCCTGACCAGAGCGACTGATGCTCCAGTAACACGCATGATCAACTCTGGCATTTCAATTCAAACTGAAACAGTCTGTACACAGTGAGGCTTGCTCAGACGGTGCTCCAGTATCACCTCTCACAGGTGCGAATGTGCTGCGATGCAGGTGATAATGTGTGTGTGTGTAATACTCAACGGTACCGTTGTATTATTTTAGGCCAAATTAAACCCACATCCCCCCTCGCCTCATTGTCTCTCCTTATGGAGGAGTCTCCTTCTCAAAATCATCTCACACTCGCTGCCATCACACCAGCTGGGAATGTTCAAAAGTGTGGCTCCCAAAAGCCCAATGCAATTGCCCTGTTATTGTCCGTTCATACGCCACTTCACCGTTGTGTGTGTGTGTGAGTGAGTGAGTGAGTGAGTGAGTGTGTGTGTGTGTGTGTGAGTGCGTGTGTGTGTGTGTGTGTGAGTGCGTGTGTGTGTGTGTGTGTGAGTGCGTGTGTGTGTGTGTGTGTGAGTGCGTGTGTGTGTGTGTGTGTGAGTGCGTGTGTGTGTGTGTGTGTGAGTGCGTGTGTGTGTGTGTGTGTGAGTGCGTGTGTGTGTGTGTGTGTGAGTGCGTGTGTGTGTGTGTGTGTGAGTGCGTGTGTGTGTGTGTGTGTGAGTGCGTGTGTGTGTGTGTGTGTGAGTGCGTGTGTGTGTGTGTGTGTGAGTGCGTGTGTGTGTGTGTGTGTGAGTGCGTGTGTGTGTGTGTGTGTGTAGACAGCATTGTAAGACATCAGAGACACTCCAGATGCTTTTAACCTACAACTACAAAGACAAATTATGCATCAACTATACAAATATACGTTTTTAATTCTGAATTTCATTAAATACTAAAATGCATTGATAAAAATAGTTTAATCTAATTACAAATAAACACATTTGCTCAATATCTGTGTGAACTGCTTACTATTTGTGTGAAACTGGTGGCAATTTGGGTTTATAAGTATAGTTAAAAAATAATATCTAAATATTTTCCAGTAATAAATAAATAAATTAATTAATTAATTTAAAAAGAAAATAATAATAATTAGTTATATACATATAATTCAATTATTTAATGTTTTTGAAAGAAGTAAAAAACAGTAAGTAAAAAAAGGTAAAAACTGTAATACTGTTAAATATTATTATAATTTGGAAGAACTGTTTTCTATTTTAATATTTTTAAATGTAATATTTTTTCTAACATTATATAATATAATTTATATAATTAATTTTATATATAATTTACTTTACATTAAAAATGTAATATTGTTGAATATTATTATAATTTAAAAATAAATATTCTTTTTTATTTTAATATATTTTATAATATATTGATGCAATATATTTATGCATTGATGCAAATGCAATTTGTAACATTATAAATGTCTTTACTGTCATTTTTGAACATTTATTTTAAAAAAGACACCAAACTTTTATATATTTGCGTCAACCACCCCAAAATATATTTTAATACTGTATTTCATTAAATACTAAAAATTACTGTTAAAAATATTATATATAAAACTAAATAAAAAAACAATTTTACCCAATATTTGTGTGAACAGATTAACACCACGCCGAGGTCAAACTCTACTGGAATTAATGTAAGAAAGGTTTGGTCAATCACACAGAACTGAAATCAGTCACGTCTGAGGTTTTCCTTCAGTTGAGGTGTTGTTTTATAAAGAAGCTCTGTATGTAGGCAGCAGCGTTTGGAGCAGAGTTGGTTAGAAGTGCAGAAAATGTGGGATTATAAACTGAAATAAGAGCATGCGAGTCGGATCAGTAACAGTCTGCACGTCCTGCTGTGATTGTGTGATGCTGATCCTGAAATAAAACACACTTTACACCTTGCTTTCCTCTCTCACAAACAATCTTCACTTCATCCGGTTATAAACATCATCCCGGCCCGCGGTCTCACCTCTCACACGGGCCAGAACCGCAGGACCAATAAAAGCTGAGTGTGATACAGAAACACATCAAAACCTGCTGCAGAAGAAACCAAAATCACACAAGAAATCTGACATTCAATACAGAGCACATGCAGACTTCTGAAGTTTCCCCTTCACTGCAATTAAACAACATCTTACAACAAGATCAGGAATATATCATGCAGAGTTACTAAAACTAAAACTATTAAAACATGTTTGTTAATTACAATAAAGCTGAAATATAATAAAAAAAATATTAGATGAAAAAATCTAAATTAAAAATGTTACCTTGGCAACTAACTAAGTTTACTATGAACTAAGTTTAAGATGAAGCACTAAAATTACTACCTGGAAATAAATATAAACCTAAAACTGATACTGAGCTGTAACTAAAACTGAAATAAAAATAAATTAAACCTAAAAAGTAATATTTAAAAACAATATAAAGTAATAACAATGAAAGAAGCACATATCAAAATGACAAAAAAATTAAACTAAAATTGAAATGAAAACTAATAATATAAAAAATAAGCAAATTAATATTTTTAATAAAACTATAATAGTATAGAAATAATACTAAAATAACTTACTGTAAAGCCTGACATATGAAATAATTAACAAATCAAAATTTTTTAACCGTTTATTGAACCTAAATTTATTTATTTTTAGTATAGCATTTGATCCGTCAGGCTTTTATGGCTCATATAGTCTGAAATAATTAGAATATGGAGGAAAAAACAGCTCCATTTTTTTCAGAGACTAATGTAAATCAGTGAGATCTTTATAACAGTAGAGCAGATACTGACATAAAATGCTATAAATATCAGTGGTCGCTCTATATCTCCAGTAATCTGTCTCAGTGAGATGAGATTGAAATGCTCCAAACATATAATGCAGTGATTGAGAGCTGAAGAAATAAAGGCTCCTCAGAAGATGTGAGATGTTCTGGAGGCTTGTGAAGTCTTCTCCTTCTCTCCACTCTCAGAGGCAGACGTTTCAAAACTTATCCTTTCCAATCATCCTACTACCTGTCCACTTGATCCTATCCCCACTCACCTCCTTCGGGCCATTTCTTCTTCAGTTATACCTGCGCTCACTCACATTATCACATTATCACTGGTACATTTCCCACAGCATTTAAGTAGGCTCGGGTAACCCAACTGCTTAAGAAACCCTCTCTAAATCCAGCACTTTTAGAAAACTACTCTCATCTTGCCACCAGATCCTCCTGTCCACCCTCATGAAGATGGGCATCTCAGGAACCATACTCCAGTGGTTCAAGTCTTACCTCTCAGGTAGGTCCTTCTTGGAGGGGTGATGTTTCTAAGTCACAACTTCTTGCTACTGGGGTTCCTCTGCACTTCATCACAGCTTCTCTATACAGCTAGGTTTGTCAACCATAATTCCTTCCAGGACAGCTAGGAACCTTGGAGTTGTGATTGATGATCAGTTAGGCTTCACAGACCATATTGCTACAACAGCCAAGTCCTGCAGATCTGCCTTATACAACATTAGGAAGATTAGACCCTTCCTATCAGAGCAGGCCGCACAACTCCTTGTCCAAGCTCTTGTTCTCTCCAGACTGAACTATTGTAATGCTCTCTTAGCATGTACTATCAAGCCTCTGCAACTGATCCAGAATGCAGCAGTGAGAGTGATCTTCAACGAGCCCAAGAAAGCCCACGTCACACCTCTCTTTTTGTTTGCACTGGTTGCCAATAGCCGCTCGCATCAAATTCAAAGTACTGATGTTTGCCTACAAGACAACCACCGGCTCTTCACCAATATACCTAAACTCACTAGTTCATACTTATGCGCCCTCCAGAAGCTTGCATTCTGCAAGTGAACGATGCCTCGTGGTGCCGTCCAAAAGATGCACAAAATCATTCTCACTTTTCCTGGACTGTCCCAAGCTGGTGATCGACCTGCCGATCTCAATTCAAGCAGCTGAGTCTTTAGCCATTTTCAAAAAACATCTAAAGACACATCTTTTTCGTCAGCACCTGGCCAATTAATACTAGCACTCACCTATTCTATTCTATTCGTTTTGTTTTCTAATTTATAAAAAAAAAACTGTTGCTCTGATTGCTTCTATTGTTCTCCTCATTTGTAAGTCGCTTTGGATAAAAGCGTCTGCTAATTTATTAAATGTAAATGTAAATGTACAATTAATCAATTATATCCACCAAAATAATAATACACTCTACTGAACAGTAACATTTACTGATTTATTGATTAAAACAGGCAGTTGGAACTGATTCACAGAAAATTAAACAAATCAATAATAATGTCTAATAATGATGTTTTAATGCTCTGATACTCATGAGACGAGGAAGGACTGCAGAACTAGTCTAATAACACAGTTTTTAATAGCCAAATTCAAATGCACTACCTACTGTGCAGTTTCCAACTAGTTTTCATTTCTATAATGATTTGGAGTTTTACAGTCTTTTCATATTTAAAAAAAAAAAAAAACCTATTACAACAGGGCTCAGATTTAACAATAAACGTCCTATGAATCATTCTAACAGGAACAGAGATAGTCATTTTCCTGGTAACGTCTCCCACCATCAACTCAATATGTTGAATCAGAGTCAGTGACGTTCAGATGACTTTCTCCTGAAGACTGATAGACGTGAGCAGACGTCGATTCTCTTGAGAGCTCAGATTGAGTCCCTGAACAGCGTCACCACAGTCAACCTGTACTCTCATCGAGTTACCCTCACTAAATGGACACTCAGAACTAAATTAAGAGGCATTTTAATTTCACAGAGACGTCTAATGGGAAAAATCATCAACACATTTCAATCCATCAGGACACCTGCTGAAAACAAGCTGCACTTTCAAAACTCAAAGATAAACAGACTTCACTGTCTTTCTTTATTTAATTCAAAATAAACAGTGGATCCTTACGACTTACAATCACATGATGTTATCAGGTGTTTACTAAGTCAAGTAAAGTGTTCATATTTAAGGTTAGTGGCTTACACAATAACTTAGTGTTATAGAAAATTACATTTTATTTTAGAATATTAACTAAATTATACATATTATATAGTTCATTAAAGTTGTCCTAAGACAAGAACGGGTATTGTTTTGGTTTTAGGACAACTTTGAT
>NW_015662919.1:73631-74370 GCF_001515625.1 Sinocyclocheilus rhinocerous
TATAATATTTTAATTATATAATAATAAAAAATAATAAAATTGCTTTATTATTTATAATTTTATATAAAATTAATTACACATTTCATACTGGTACTGGTGATTTTTAATCATTCCAGTTAACATAAAAACATAGAAAAGTACTAATTAGAAAGTACTGGTGACTTTTAAGCAGTCCTGGTATAGTGGTGTTTATATATACAAAGAAAAAATATATATATAGAGAGAGAGAGACACAAACATACAGAAATATATATATATATATATACAGGCGTAATAAAGCTCATTTGTGTCTCAGACTGTGACAGACGTGTCTATTTTGCTCCTCAAAGAACTACAAGATCCTGTTAACGGTGGTAAACGCTGGTGAAAGACTAAACAGCAAACTGAGATATTTCATCAGGATGAATTTGATAAAGCGCTCGCCTTAAGCGTGTTTCGCACTCGTCCATGTCGGCGTGCGTGTGCATCTGCCTGAGTTCTCGCTCCTGATGGGGAAATAAGTGATGTTTCCTGCAAATGAGGGAATATAAATTTTACTCTATCATAGAAGAGACACAAACACAACCCTCGGCGACGACACCCGACACGAACCCCAGACCGATTAATCACACACCAGCACCTGGCTTTGACTAATTACCCTACAGGAGAAAACACACACTCACTCACACACACACACACACACTCTCTCTCACACACACTCACACACACACACTCTCTCTCTCTCTCTCACACTCACACT
>NW_015662919.1:74400-80382 GCF_001515625.1 Sinocyclocheilus rhinocerous
CACACACACACACACACACACACACACACAGGTAAGGTAAAGGCGTAACAATCCCACACTAAAGATCCTCACAGGAGAATAAGATGCTTCCAGCCGCATGTGTGACATTCAGACAGTCGGATAACGGACGCTGGTTCTCCTCTAACGAGAGGAGGTTGTTTTTGGAGGTGTTTGCGGGGTCGGACGGCCCTCCTGTTCGGGGAGGGAACCGTTCTGTCTATAGCTGATGAAATCCTCCAATGTCCTCATTCATCAAAGCCCAGAACATGTATTAATTATCGTCCACCTTCAGCTGAACAGCAGAGGACAAAGCAGCGCACACACACACACACACACACATTTACAGTGACCCCAAAGTATTCGGACACTTAAAACACACTTACATCTCATTGCATTAGATGACAGATTCAAATTTTCTGCAGAAAATGAAACCACGAGTGCTGATTGTCTGAGTGAAGGTCATTGCCACTATGTTGGATGTTCTGGGCCCTAGTAATAATAATAATAAAATATACACCAAAATTCAAAAGTTTGTGGTCACTAAGATTTTTTTATGTTTTGGATTGAATTTGGTCAAAAATACAGTAAAAATTGTGAAATATTATTATAATTTAAAATATCTGTTTTCTATGTGAATCTCTGTTAAACTGTAATTTATTTCTGTGATGCGCAGCTGTATTTTCAGCATCATTACTCCAGTCTTCAGTGTCACATGATCTTCAGAAATCATTCTAATATGCTGATTTGCTGCTCAATAAACATTTCTGATTATCATCAATCTTGAAAACAGTTGCGCTGATGAATATTTTTGTGGAAACCGTGATACATTTTATTTTTCAGGATTCACAGATGAACAGAAAGTTCAGAAGATCAGTATTTATTTGAAATAGAATCTTTTGTAACATTATAAATGCCTTTACTGTCACTTTTGATCAATTTAATGCATCTTTGATTGATAAAAGTATTTGATTTTGTTATTTGATTCAACAACATTTAGACATGAAGCACTGAAGCAGGAAATTGTTTTTTTTTATATCATATTCACAAATTCACACTCACGACTGCAAGACATCAGCATTTTGATTCATTTACCCCAGAAGAGAAAGAATTAAAGACTAAAAGAGAAAGACTTTAAGCCAACTTTAAATGCACATCTACTAGAAAACTGACAACTATTATAAAGTACACTGGCATAAAGATGAGCTCAAAACTAACAAACAAAGACAAAGATCCACAAAACAGTTCGGCCTTGACAATCTCTAGACTAAACCTTTAGAAACTCAATAATAATCAATAAAACTAAATCCACAGCCTTACTTTGGTCAGATTTGGTCCTCATAATTTAAAAAAAATATTTTTCGAAGCTGCAAATAAATTTATTGGAGTATGTTTTACAAGAAAATACTATTTTAGCGTTTAACTTTCATGTTTAATTCAATGTGTTTTTTGAAGTTTCTTTGTTATTATTTGTGACATTTACTAGCAATTTCTGAGTGAAAATTGTTTCAAAGTAAATCCTACACTGTAAAAAAATTTATTATTTCAAATTTGTTCATAAAAAGATTACCGAACTACATTTTACAAGAAAATACAACTTCAGTCTTCATACTTCAACATTTAATGTTTAATTCACTGTGTTCTTTGTAATTATTTGCTAAATTTAATAATTTCCGAGTCAAAATTGTTTGCAAGTATATCCTACACTGTAAAAAAAAAAAAATTATATATATATATATATATATATATATATTTCAGTTTCTACTTTGACAATGTAAATCCTACACTGTAAAAAATATATTTTGAAATTTAAATGAAACATATTACTTAAGTACATTTGACAAGAAAACACTATTTTTAGTATTTCTACTTCAAAATTAAATATTTAAAGTGTTATTTGTAGCTTCTTTGTAACTATTTGTGAAATTAACCATCAAAATTGTTTCAAAATTAATTTTTTAATTTGTAAATGAAACATTATTATTGAAGTGATTATTGAAGTGTTTTGCAAGAAAAAAAATATTTCAAAATGTCATGTTTCATTCAATGTGTTATTTGCAGGTTCTTTGTAATTGTTTTTGAAATTTACTAGCAATTTCTAAGTTTGATAGTAAATCCTACATTGTAAAAATAAATAAATAAATAAAATATGAAGCTGTAAATAAAACAAAAATTATTGGAGCACGTTTTACAAGAATTTGAAGATTCTGTGTAATTATTTCTGAAATTTAATAGCAAATTCTGAGTGAAAATTGCAAATCCGACACTTTTTAAAGTTGTAAATAAAACAAAGATTACTGGAGTACGTTTGACAATGTAAATCCTACACTGTAAAAAATATGTTTTGAAATTTAAATGAAACATATTACTTACAAGAAAACACTATTTTTTTAGTATTTCTACCTCAAAATGTCATATTTAATTAAAGTGTTATTTGTAGCTTCTTTGTAACCATTTGTGAAATTAACCATCAAAATTGTTTCAAAATTAATTTTTGAATTTGTAAATGAAATATTATTATTGAAGTGATTATTGAAGTGTTTAATTCAATGTTTTATTTGCAAGTTTTTTGTAATTGTTTGTGAAATTTATTAGCAATACATTGTATTTCCTACATTGTAAAAATAAATAAATAAAATATGAAGCTTTAAATAAAAAAAATTATTGGACTACGTTCCATAAGAATTTGAAGATTCTTTGTAATTAATTGTGAAATGTATTCGCAATCTGTTTCAGTCCACCTTCACATGCCAAGAAACATTACCGTACAATTCAAATTTGTTAGTCGCTAATTACCAGCTTATGGAAGCCGCTTCATCTTCGGCGGATGGATTTGCATAAGTGCTGGGATGTAATTGGTATAATTTGAGCATGTTCTGTTATTACCTCCCCTTAATCACTCTGTAATGTGACAAAGCCATCTCCGCCCATAGAGGAGCTCACTGAACGAAGCTGGCGATCAAAGGAACTCGGACTAACCTTGTCAAGTCAAGACGCTGGATGATTAGCTAGCCCTGCCAAAACGACTACGCCACCCGCGCTCATGTATCAGAAACGACGGCGCACATTCATCCTTCAGAAACCGGGCTGGCCAGAGACAGTGAGAGGCGGAAACAGAATCAGAAACCAAATGCAAAACAGAAGTAAACTAGAGAAGCATTAAAAGTATCATTATCCCAGCGGTGGTAGGCAAATGTTCTTTCACTTAATTAAGCGTAAGACGATGAAATGAGCTGCTCTCGACACAAAAGCGCGACTCAACGGAGTGTGCAGCTTTGCGCCAGAGATACTTCATTGATCTTCATTAGCTGGATTAGGGCTTTAATGGGGCTTCGAGCCGTAACTCCATTACGAGGACATCCTCGAGCCACTGACCTTCAGAGACGACAGCAAACTGATGAGTGTGAGAGACTGAGAGAGTGACGGATAACGCATACATGTGCGCTCGGCCTTCAGAAACGAGTTACGTGCACATGAATGACCAGGCAAAGCCGTGTTTATACACAACCCAAAAATGGGCTGAAGGTGCTTTTTAACACTGTTAATCTTAGCCCTATAAAGCTACTGGATCATATCTGATGCACACATTTCTTTTTTTTTTTTTTTCAAAATTAAAAAATAAAATCAGGTCTATGAGATGTTGCATATTTGATCCATTTTTCCCAGTGCAAAGCAAATTGTTCCATATTATGATTTACAAATGCTGTTATTTGTTCCATTTTATAGATGTCCAATGTGATTTCCATCCATGCATTTAGGGTAGGACTCTCCTGTGACAACCATTTTTTTGTAAAACTCTTTTTAACAGCTACCAATAATATATTCATTAGATATGTATCTCTTTTTAACCATTCCTGTGGTATGTATCCAAAAAATAATACTTTACTGTTACAGGGTATCACACATTTAAAGATAATAATAAAGGTATTCCTCTCCAATAGCCCTTAATAATAGAGCAGTCCCAGAAAACATGGTAATGGTTTGCGTTTTGGTTTCCACATTTTCTCCAACATACCGAAAAATTACTACCATGGTGTGATTTCTGAGAAGGCGTAATAAAATATCTTATCAAACTTTTCCAGCCAAACTCCCTCCATTTCTGTGCCTTAGAACATTTCCATTGATACTTCCATATTATTGTCCATTCCTCCTCTGTTATAACTATCCCTCCTTCCTTTTCCCATTTTGTTTTTATATAAGAGGTTGAGTGTGTTTTAAGGTTTAACAAACATTTGTATATGCATGAAACAATTATCCTATGAAAATCTGATTTATATGCTTTTCTAAATAATTCTGAGTCTTCATCTCAGTCACATCCTTCATTTTTATCTTAACAAAGTTTCGCATTTGTAAGTATCTATAAAAGTCTTGTGTTTCTAATGAATGTTTCTCTTTAAGTACTTCAAAGCTGGCTAGTATATTATCTTCTATTAAATTACATAAAACTGTTATCCCCTTATCTATCCAGTCCTTAAATCGAGTATCTGATCTGTTTGGTGTAAATTCGGAATCGTATGTACACCATGATGCACACGTTTCTAAGGCTCTGAATGATCAAGATGATCAAACTTTGTGTCGCACTCAATCTACCGCATGCATTCTGTCGAGTGTTTTATCCAATCAAAGCTCTTTTAGTGTAACTGTGCAAACGTCCAGCCTCAGCTCAAGCTTCACGTGTCAAATCTTGACTGATTTTGATCAAGTAAGCGTCAGAATAACTGCAGTAATATCTCCAGATGAACACTTACTGGACTGAAGCAGCTCAGCTTTACTTGATTCTCCATCAATCATGTTTTAGAGTCTCAAATCTGATCCTCAGGATCTTTTGAGGAGCGTTTGTTTCCAGAAGCTTTACTTTCACTGTTCCTCAGCGGAGGAATGATCTTCACAAGCCTCCAGAACATCTCACATCTTCTGAGGAGCCTTTATTTCTTCAGCTCTCAATCACTGCATTATATGTTTGGAGCATTTCAATCTCATCTCACTGAGACAGATTACTGCAGATATAGAGCGACCGCTGATATTTATAGCATTTTATGTCAGTATCTGCTCTATACTGTTATAAAGATCTCATTGCAGAGTTATTTTATTGGAGTACTATTGTTTTTGTTAATATTTTGAATTATATATTTTTTTTTCCTGCTCAAGTTCAAGTTCACGTTTATTTATAAAGCGCATTTAAAAAACAAGTGTTGTACCAAAGTGCTGTACAATTTTAAACATTATTTGGCAATATAAAATCACAAAGCAAAAACTAACTCATAAGATAAAAAATAAATCATGTGGATAAAACCATAAACAACTAACAAAAAAATTAATTGTTTCATTTTTATTTTAGTTTTAGTCATTTTGTTGTGTGTTTTGTCAGATTTATTAGTTTTTGTCGTTTTTAAATATGTCTATATTGTTTTTACTTATTTTATCTCAGTTTTAGTAAGTTGAACTAAATGAAAATGAGAAATGTTGCCTTGGAAACTAGCTGAAATAAAATGAGTTGAAGTTTTATAGATTTTATTTTATTTCAAGTAACTATTTTTTTTAAATGTTATACATGTACGTATGTACTGTTTGTATGTATTTACTTATTTATTTATATTTTTTAGCATCTTCACCAAATTGCATATTTTTGCTCAGTTTGGGCCTCTAAATAAAATTAAGCTTTTTTCCCTCCATATTCCCACAATATCATACACTCTAAAAAATGCTGGGTTGTTTCAACCCAACTTTGGGTCAAATATGGACGAACCCAACTTTTGGGTTAAAAATGTAATGTCAAAATTTAACCCAACGGTTGGGTTAGTCCATATTTGACCCAAAGTTGGGTTGAAACAACCCAGCATTTTTTAGAGTGTACTATATGAGCAATAAAAGCCTGATGTATCAAACATGATCCTTAAAAAAAAAACACACATGCAACTTTTTTTTTTTTTTTTTTGCCTAAAGGTCCAATAAACTTTCATTTAAAAAAATCAATTTTTTTGACTA
>NW_015662919.1:80419-84228 GCF_001515625.1 Sinocyclocheilus rhinocerous
CAACTTTTTTTTTTTTGCCTAAAGGTCCAATAAACTTTCATTTCAAAAAATCAATTTTTCTGACTATTATTTCACATTCAGGCTTTACAGGGTTAAAAGCATGACATCTTACCGGATGCATTTGAAAAGAGCATCTCATAACCTTGAGATCTCCTCTATTTGTTGCTTTCGAATAAAACTCAACAGCGGCATTTATTTTTATGCATAAACCCAACCGATTCTCAAACCTTTGTTGTGCTCCCTGCCCTTCCACTTCACAGAAACATCTTAAAATAGTGATTCGTGCCCTCAAAAGTCTCAGACATTGACACTGAGAGTGGCAGGATGTGTCTTTTGTGTCTCATGTGAAGTGGGCTTTTGACAAGATCATGCAAATGAACCCAAAGGGCATGACACCGGGTTCAGAGATGAAGACGTGCATGCATCACACTGTCCATCATCTAACAACCTTCTGCTGTGCATTTGACTCATGTTTGCTGAAGTCATGCATCTGGTCATGTCTCTTACACAGCGATGCATAATAATTCATTGCATTAGATTCAAATGCACAAACACTTTTCAAGCAAAATATAAATCATGAAAGATTTTTAAGTTTTAAAGTCAGCTTGCAATGCAATTTGCAACCCATTTCACTTCAATAATATGATGCATTCTAAGTGAAACAGGAGATTCAATGAGAAAAATTATAGGGTGGGATTTGATTTTATCCATTAAGAATTGATTGGATCATGAAAATGGCTGATAAATATCAGAATAGAGTTGGGTGGATGTCAGCTGAAAAGGATCTTCGCTTTTATGAAAGCTTAGACACTCATTTTTTGTTGTTTGGAATAACAAGCACTGATGAATCACTCACAATGAGACCAAGAACATGTATTGAGAAAGAAAAAAGGGTCCGTTTTGATTTCATGTTGATTTTAAAAGATAACAATCATCACAAACACACCTATTTCTCCATCTCTCATCCAAACCAAAATAAACTGTGACCAAATTACTAATATACATCTACTGTTAATCAGATGCTTATATCTTAGATGCATACTACTGTTCAGAAGTTTTGAAGTCTCTTCTGCTCACCAAGGCTGTATTTATTTGATCAAAAATACAGTAAAAATTGTGAAATATTATTACAATTTAAAATAGCTGTTTTCTATGTAAATCTCTGTTAAACTGTAATTTATTCCTGTGATGCAAAGCTGTATTTTCAGCATCATTACTGCAGTCTTCAGCGTCACATGATCTTCAGAAATCATTCTAATATGCTGATTTGCTGCTCGAGAAACATTTCTGATTATTATCAATGTTGAAAACAGTTGCGCTGCCCAATATTTTTGCGGAAACTGTGATACATTTTATTTTTCAGGATTTTTTGATGAATAGAAAGTTCAAAAGAACAGCGTTTATTTGAAATACAAATCTTTTGCAACATTATCAA
Organism: Sinocyclocheilus rhinocerous; assembly: GCF_001515625.1. Lineage (NCBI taxonomy): Eukaryota > Metazoa > Chordata > Actinopteri > Cypriniformes > Cyprinidae > Sinocyclocheilus > Sinocyclocheilus rhinocerous. The sequence goes on from NW_015662919.1 coordinate 81,855, forward strand.
TGTCTTTACTGTCACTTTTGATCGATGTAATGCATCCTTGATAACTAAAAGTATGTGTATATCACATGATATCAGTTGAGAAGGATTCAAACTGTTGAATTTATGGCAAACAAAATTGATCTGAACCACATCAATTCATCAGCTCGACTTATTGTGGAAACTATCTTTACGAAATCTTTTACCAAATCACTAGTTGAATAGATGCAATGACATTCCTTTCTTTCCCGTCAGCGTGTGCTTGGTTGGAATTGAAATTTTTTTCTAATGCACAACTTGATTTGAAATGCAAAACGTGAATCCTACAACTTGTTGTAAGGAAACTGTCACAGCCGAGGACATTTGCATGGATTCGAAAAGACAGAAGGACAGTAAGACGAGAGAGCGATGGACAACCGCTACAGTCTCCAGCATTTATCAATCTCCCTGCATCCCAGTCAGAGATTGAGTGATCGAAACATTTCTCCTGCGCGACCGGCGCCGTGACAGGACGTGTTATATTAACGCTGGCTCATTGGAGAAATCCTCCTGAGGAGTCCGGCCTGATTGTGTGTCAGCAGGCCTGCAGCTGAGCTGTCACAGCGCCCGGTGCGGGCCGACTTTGACGGATTGCTGCATTTTGGAAAAAATGTAGGAAAATCAATGCATGTTAATATGAGGCGAGTGCCATAACTAAGCAAGAAGCCGCCGCCTGCCACCCGTCGGGACCTCACATTTGATTAGTCATTGTCGGGAAAAAGCCAATATATTTTTAAGCCCGACAGTTAATTTGCACCTCTGTAGAAAATAATTTTTCAATCAGTTTTTATTTTTTTGCCAGTCTGAAATTGTGTTTTCCATTAAAGTGTATGTCGTGTGTGTGTATTAGCCGTCTGCTAATGTGCATGTGTTTATGCGTGCAAATGCATTAATGGATGAAATCTCTGTGCAGAGAAGTTATTTTATCAGAACACAATAACCCAAGCAATTTATTGCACTCAAAACCGCACAAACAAACCGGCATTAATAGCCAGAGCTGAACACAATAAACATGATGAAATTATCAGCAGCTATTTAACATAAGACTCTAATGTCCATCATCAGAATACGAACGTGGTGATTCATATTTCGTCAAAACCGCATCATGCTACATGTGTGCATTTCTGAATGAGGTCAAATCACTCTAAACCTTTTTATAACCTTTGAGCACGTATATGGGATTTGCAATAATTGCCTCAAAACCTTTTTATACGTCAAGATAAACTGTCTGCTCCTCATATTTACATTTTAACTGCCCAACATTAGAACTGAAAGGTGAAAAGTGTGACAAACAACTAATAGAGTTCAAGAAATCTGATTTTTAAAGAAAATAAGAGCCGTATTTCCTATACAAACACTTTAGTCACAATCCTCCAGTTGTAGCTGAGGTGTTGCTATGCGGTTGCTAGGGTGCTGCTATGCAGTTGTCATGGCGACACGCCTGTTGGTATTCTGATGTGTCTAATGAACATAATGTAGTCATAATGCTCCTGTGGTTGCTAGGGTGTTGCTATGCAGATGTCACAGCAACACACCTGATGGTTTTCTGATGTGACTGGTAAACACAATCAAGTCACAATGCTCCAGAGGTTGCTAGGATGTTGCCATGCGGTTGATATGATGTTTCTATGCAGTTGTCATAGCAACACCTCTGATGGTTTTCTGATGTGACTGATAAATGCAATCTAGTCACAATGCTGCAGTGATTGCTAGGGTGTTTACATGCGGTTGCTAGGGTGTTGCTATGCAGTTGCTAGGATGTTGCTATGCAGTTGCTAAGGTGTTGCTATGCAGTTGTCACAGCAACACACCTGATGGTTTTCTGATGTGTCTGATGAACATAATCTAGTCACAATGCTCCAGTGGCTGCTAGGGAGTTGCTATGTAGTTGCTAGGGTGTTGCTATGCAGTTGTCATAGCAACGCCTCTGATGGTTTTCTGATGTGACTGGTAAACACAATCAAGTCACAATGCTGCAGTGATTGCTAGGGTGTTGTTATGCCATTGCTAGGATGTTGCTATGCAGTTGCTAAGGTGTTGCTATGCAGTTGTCACAGCAACAAGCCTGATTGTTTTCTGATGTGTCTGATGAATGCAATCACGTATCACACTCATTTAGTTCTCACACTCTTTAGTTCTTTCAATATTAATTCAATTCCTGATACTAAATTGAGTTTTGATTGAGGTAGCAAACAGAATGTTGAGTTTAAATAAGGAAACAGAATTAAAATGAACTGAAATTCACAGAAATTCATACGACTGTCATTTTGAACTAGAAAAGCAAAAACAATCTTTCAATGTTGGCTTGTTAGAAAGTTTCAAAAGCCTTGAAGTTTCCAGGCCTCACAGATCAATACAT
>NW_015662919.1:84656-85680 GCF_001515625.1 Sinocyclocheilus rhinocerous
CTCACACACACACACACACTCACTCACACACACACACACACATCTGCCAGTGTTTTGAGCTCTAGAGGAGCGTTTGCTTTAGTTCCATCAAGACAAAATCCATTAATTATAATCAAGTTTTTCCTACACATAGAGAAGCATCTGTAGCAACATATAACATCAAAAGATTCACAATGCATTGCAGAAAAAAACTAATCAGTTCACTGTTTATTCATGTGAACAGCAGACAGAAACCACAGACTAACTCATAGAGACAAGTCATCTACATCAACATCTGTTTGTCTAATCGCTCAGATTCACTCGGTGAGTAGAGATGCTAATCTAATACTTTTGTTCTTTTTTCAGGAAAAAATTTACAGACTGGACCTTTAGGAAGTTTGATGAAATACTCCTGCTCTCTGAACTCAATCAACACTAAAGGGGACGAAAGCAAAGACAGGAAAACAAATAAAACACTGAATGCCAAATCTGCTTATAACCCATCTGAAGACAAAGATTCAGCCACACGACGGCCGTTTAGTTTGACTTTCTACTGTATATACGGCATCCACATTCAACATTTCCCAGCTTCTTTCTTGTCATGGAAATACAGTTCCTGATCAAAAGGAAAATCTCCAAAGAATGTCAAGAACACATTTCAATTCATGACAAACCGTCAAAATCTGACAACAATATCATCATAAAAACCCTGTATTTTTCATGGCGGTCTATCGAATGCACATGCAACCTGGAGAATAAAAACAGTCAGTGACTCTAATAAAAGGTCTTTTAACTGAAAGACCTTTGTTCCCACAGTAGATATATAGAGGGTTGCAATTTCTCACATTTCTCCTTGTATACTATTTCCGCACAGTAACAGTGGTCATGAGGTGTGTGTGTGTGTGTGTGTGTGTGTGTGCGTGCGTGCGTGCGTGTGAGAGAGAGAGAGTGTGTGTGTGTGTGTGTGTGTGTGAGAGAGAGTGTGTGTGTGTGTGTGTGAGTGTGTGTGTGAGAGAATGTGTGTGTGTGTGTGTGTGTGTGAGAG
>NW_015662919.1:85729-85896 GCF_001515625.1 Sinocyclocheilus rhinocerous
GTGTGAGAGATGTGTGTGTGTGTGTGTGTGTGTGCGCGTGTGTGAGAGAGAGTGTGTGTGTGTGTGTGTGGTGTGTGTGTGTGTGTGTGTGTGTGTGTGCGCGTGTGTGAGAGAGAGTGTGTGTGTGTGTTGTGTGTGTACATCACAGTGGGTGTGTGTGTGTGAGA
>NW_015662919.1:87193-98630 GCF_001515625.1 Sinocyclocheilus rhinocerous
TATGTGTGTGTGTGTGTGTGTGTGTGTGTGTTTACTGTTACACAATGGAAATGTAAAATAAACACCCTTTTTAATATCTCAAATGTTCTTTTGCAAAGCACAATGAGATTAAATGCAGCACATGAATGTTGGTATTGATCCAGGAACTCGTGCTATCTGTGTAAATCACATTGTGCATTATAATATCGGACCGTCTGATCAGATACAGATAATATTACCAGAGCGCAGTGAGTTCCCGCTCGTACACAAACAGAATCATCTAAAGAACAAAGCCATTAAACTGTAGCGTGTCTGCAGCTGAGCAACATTATAGAGTTTGTTCTTTCTTGTTTATATATTTCCCTTGAGCAAATAAAGCAGTTAAATGAGATTTAAAGCGAACCTGAACACACTACCGTACACTGATGCTGTTGTTTATGGCATTAAGCATCATGAATCTCTTTAGAGACTCTTATCGTGGCCTGCAGACCTTTTTAAACGCTCCTCCATTAAGCTCTTCAAACATACAGTGGTTTTAATGTTTTCTGTCATTATCTAAAGCTCCTCTAGGTCACGGCTGCTCGGGCTGGAAATAAACGCCACTACTGGATGCCATGAAGAGAGAACGCATTAATGAATAAATGCATGGATTAATTTTAAAGTACTCCCAGCTTCTAATGAGATGCACATAATGGCATGATTTATTAATAATGATAAGCCTCTCGTTCTTCGTCTTGGTCGTCCTCAAACGGCTGCAGAGATCCGCGGGTGCTCAAGGCATCATGGGATAGCGAGGCCCAGGTGGCGGTGAGTGGGAGAATGTAATTACAGCTGATGGTTCGAGCTCGGCGTGGAGCGGACAGGGGTCAGGGGTCGTCTATAAACAGCTCGAGTCAAACTCTATCGGTCTCTGACGGCCCCTAAAGACTTTCCTCTGTGCTTATGAGACGGAAACACAATAGACGGAGTGTGTCGGACACTGTATGCACACTATTTAGGCCTACATTTAAGATTTATACGAATTGCATGAAAAATCTGGATTACACGGTTTTAAAAATAAACCAATAAACTTAATGTGATGCATATTTGTCAGTCATACACTGTAAAAAATGATATAAATATATGTTTTTCCACTGTTTTTTAACTTATATGAAATTCAACTGAAGTGTGTGTTGTTGTTTTTTTTACTTCTACAGCCAATTTGATTATACTTTGATTATATTTAAGGTCGAAATTTATTACAGTATACATAAATGAAGGATTTTTGTAATATATAGCACTAATAAACTAAATGTGTTTTAAATACAAAATAACCAGGTGTGTGTGTATATACATATATATAATTTATTTAGAATGTTTAAATAATTAAATATAATTTATTTAGAATTCCTAAACATAAATTTATTTAAAAGTATACAACTTTTAATAAAAAATGAACTTATTATTACTATTATTATTTCTTAGTTACAATTTTTTTTCTAATATACAATTTTTTATCAAAAAATAAAAATAAAGATAAAAAATAAATTATTATTATTATTATTATTATTATTGCTTTTTCTTAGTTACATTTTTTCCTAAGCTAATATACAATTTTTAATTAAAAATAAAAATACATTTAATGGAAAATTATTATTATTATTATTATTATTATTATTATTGCTTTTTTAGTAGCCAGTATTAAGTATATACTGTGCAATATGTAGTAATTACTTATACAATCACTTACATTCACTTACATAACAAACATTTCATTAACAAATTAATTAACCAGCTAACTATATACATAAATTATATACATTTCAAAATGATGATTAATTTATATAAAATTAAATATCTAATAATACAATTATGCAAATTGTTTTTTTTAAGTGCAGAAATCTGACCTGTTTCATTCATGTATGACTGACAAATATGCATCCCATTAAGTTTAGTAGTTTGTTAAAACAGTGGAATCCAAATGAATGGACATTTGATATGCAATTCAAATATATAAATCTTAAATTTATGCCTAAATATTTTTCTGAGCATGTGAAAGGTGTGTCGGGACACATAGTGCTTGATTTTTGGGTGACTCCAGCGGCGGAGCCACCAGATCCACCCTCACAGCTCTCCAGTCCCGCCCCGCTCTGGCGTCCGTCTCCTGCTCGCGCTTCAGCTTCACTATCAGGAAGCACTTGCTGAAATGATCCATGGCCTCGAAGCGGTGAGTCGGCAGCTGCCGCAGGTCAAAGGTCGACTCCTGGAGGTCTGAGTACAGCAGGATGTTCTGAGCGGGAAAACATGCAAACATCTACATCTTATATTTATTTTTTTGGTTTTCAGAATACAAGCATATGTGGGTTGTCTTTGGATATAATATAAAATAATATAAAATAAATAAATAAACATAAATGAATGTAAATTAAAATGTGTTATTATATTACTTATGAATTAATAATATTTATTAAGCAGTACAAAACTTCAAATCATTAAGGCAGTACAGTTATTAAAAAAAAAAAAAGAAAGTATACACAAATGCAAATCCCTTAAAAAACAATCATGGTTTTATTATTAGCAAAAGTTTAGTAACCATGGTTTTTTTTTTCAAGGGTGTAGAGTTTAGTAGAGATGCTATGACAGGTCCCTACCAATATCAGCCACTACTAAATTGTCCCTAGCAATAATTTTGATCAAATAATTAAATATATGTGTGTGTAACCACTGTTGTTATAATTCTGCCGCATCTCAAATAGATGTCATACCATTGATATTAACTGAGAAATATATATATGTGTGTGTGTGTGTGTGTGTGTGTGTCATTATTATGTAACATTATTATATATTTTAAGAAATGTAATAAAATCATATAAATAAAAATTAATTTAAAATGTATTATTTTAAATGTATATTTATTTTAAAATGTATAATTCATATGTATTATAGTATAATATTTCAATTCAAAATAACGTTTTCTATTTGAATATTTTTTTAAATGAAATGTATTCCTGTGAGGCAAAGCAGAATTTATAAAACAATCTGTCAAAATGACCAATTATTAAAGCAGTATGTTTCACATGAATTAACTGTGAATAAATGAGACAAAAATCCACAAATAAACAATTGTTAAGTCTTCCTGCATGTATTTTCCATACACAACATTTATATTTTTCTGCATAATTTTGCAATTCGTCTTCCTCTCATACTCCATACTCGCACCAAAACAAAATGAAAAGCAATGCATTGGTAGTTTGCGGTTGCACTGGACCGTCCTGAAGCCATCGGCCCACACCTCGAATAAGACTTTGCTTGATTTAACAAATGATTCGGTGTCTGACAGAAGCAAGTCTTTATTTGCAAACACAGCAGTGCGCCGGCGCTAAATAAACTCCACAAAGCCGTGTGATTGGAGAAGTCATTGTGAAGTGTGCTAATAGTCGAGCCGTTGAGCCGCGCAAACCTCAATCACTTCCCACTCCGTTAAAGAAGAGAGAACCTGAAATACAATTCCTGTTCAATTATAAGACTGGATCCCGGAGCAGCGGGACGTCTTTCTCCATCTGCGCTAAACGGTTCCACTCCACAAGAAATGAAATCAATTCACAACTACTGCTCTATACAGTCGCAATAAATAAAGAGCGGCGTAGCTTTAAAAAAGAGAGAGAAAGAGAGAGAGAGAGAGAGAGAGAGAGAGACACACACACACAGAGAGAGACTTTTAACACACTTTATTAAAACATCTAAAAACAAACGCTACATTATACCCCACACATATCACATTGCAAAGCTTTAAAAAAGAGAGAGAAAGAGAGAGAGAGAGAGAGAGAGAGAGACACACACACACAGAGAGAGACTTTTAACACACTTTATTAAAACATCTAAAAACAAACGCTACATTATACCCCACACATATAACATTGCAATGTGTTCAGGAGGCATATATATAAAAAAAAAAATTTTTTCAAAACCTCCTAATCAAAATGACAACCATATATCACCAATTAAACATTATTTCCCCATCCTCACAAAGTGTCAGTAAAGCTCCGTTTGCACACCATTTGAACTCAAACTCAAGCAAGTTATTTGTCAATTGAAAGAATCTAAAGTTCCACTCTTATTTTTTACTATTAGTTTTTATTCATTACTTTTTTTATTATATAATTTATATTCTGTTTTCAGTTTTAAAGTTTATTTTAGTATCACTGACATACTATTGTAGTAACTAATATTTTGAATATTAATTTTTGTTTAGTTTTTAGATTTTTAATTGTAATTTTATCACTGAGATACTATTTAGTTATTAATATTAGAATTAGTTTTTAGCATTTATTACTTTAATATTAGTTTTTTTATTAGTTTTAATAATTTGAACTATTTAGTTATATATTTTTTACATTTTTATATGTTCTGGACTCATTTAAATTTTACTCTAAGTTTGTTATTTTAGTATCATTGAGACACTATTGTAGTTATTAATACTTTGAATGAGTTTTTATCATTTATTTTATTATTTGTTTTCTAATTATTTAGCTCTTATATACTTTGAATTTTTATATTTTCATATTAATTTTAGTTAGCTTTTTTTATTTTTAGCCATTTTGTTATGTTTTTGTCATTTTTACTAGTTTTTTAATGGCTACTGCATATATTTTTTATTAATCAGTTTAGTTATAAAATTAGTTTTAGTTAGTAAATCAAATTAAACTAAATAAAAAATTAGAAATTTTGAGCAACTTGTTAAAAATGAGAAACTAGCAACTAGTTAAAATAAAATAAGTTCAAGGGTTTTTTTTTTATTTAAGCTTATTTAATTTCAAATATTATATATATATATACATATTCAAATATTTAAAAAAAAAATTCTTTATGGTTTTAGTTAACTATAATGACACTCAGTGGAAGTAAGCAAGAGTTAGCTTAAAAAATAAAATTATATATAAATATAGAATAAAGTTGGAATACTAAAATTACTAAAACTGAAATAAAAATATATTTAAGGGATAGTTCACCCAAAAATGAAAATTCTGCATGAATAAGGGTGAATAATTAATGACAGAATTTTCATTTCTGGGTGAACTATCCCTTTAAAGCTAAATAGAAACAAAAACTAATAAACAAAAAATGCATAAATAACAACAACAACAAAACTAATAGAAATGACAAGAGCACATTAAATGATTAAACCCTAAACTGAAGTTAAAATTAAAAGAGGAAATATAAAAAATAAATTAAGTTAAAAATATGAATGAACACTATAATAGAACATAAATAACACTATCACTAACATGAAAAGGAAAAAAGGTAGAGTGGAGAAAATGAAGAAAACTAGACAGACAGATAATCAGAAAGACAGAGGAAAATAAAGCTAATGGTTGAGATAAGAGAAGAAAAGAAAGAAAAAACCATGGAGTCGAGGCCTGAGAATTGATTTCCGCTGGCTGCGAGCCGCTCTGATTATCCAGCGCCTGACAGGAGCAGAACTAAGACGATTTACATTACAAATTGTCAGTTTAATTGCAGCACCCTTAATAACGGTCGCTCTACTGTATCCCTCTCACAGGCCATAAATCTGCAGCGCTCGTCTTCAAGAGCAATCACTGCCAGAGGGTTCGAGCTCCGCCACACTCTCCATCCATTAAATCTCTAACCCTGTGTAAAAATCAGCTGTGCGGCTGGAGAGACTCTCTGAGACTGTAGCACACAGTTAATGGAGAGATGCACGATCACTCAGCAGATGCTCTTTAATTACTATCGTAGATGTTTTTATTAACATTACCGTGAAGACTTAAAACCACACAACTGAGTCACGAGTTTTTCATTTTCGATGCAGAACCACAGGGGGTTGTGAGTTCATGAAAAGCTTTAATTAAAACAATAGAATCTAAAATTAAAATTAATCATTTTAATTTTAAAACACTTAAGTTAGTGGAATAATTTAGATTTTATGTTATTGAAGTCTCTTCTGCTTACCGAGGCTGCATTTATTTTATAAAGAAATATAGTAAAAAATATGAAATATTATTAGAATTTAAAATAAGTGTTTTCTATGTGAATATCTGTTAAACTGTAATTTATTTCTGTGATCAAAGCTGTATTTTCAGCATCATTACTCCAGTCTTCAGTGTCACATGATCTTCAGAAATCATTCTAATATGCTGATTTTAAAAACTGTTTTCTATTTGAAGTATAAGCATGTATCAAGCAGTTTCCACAAAATTAATAATAAGGACCATTCTTAATAACTGAGCACCAATAATAATTCAAATCAGTATATTAGAATGATTTCTGAAGATAATGTGACACTGAAGACTGGAGTAATGATGCTGAAAATACAGCTTTGGTCACAGAAATAAATTACAGTTTAATATAAATTCACATAGACAATAGTTATTTTAAATTCTAATAATATTTCACATTTTTTACTATATTTTATGATCAAATAAATACAGCAGAAGAGACTTCTTTCAAAAAAACATATAAAAAAAAAAAGAGTTAAATATTCAAAACGTTTGACCACTAGTGTATTAAAAGAAGAATAAATATTTAATTTGTTTATCTGCATGTTGTTTGACAATTAAATTACATCAGAGAACTATGAACATGCACATGTTTTGATAAATTATTGAAATATTTCAAATAACCATTATACGTCAAAAAGGTTCAGCTGACAAAAATATTGTGAATCCCTGTCAGATAATAAGAGTACAGTCAAACCGACCAGGATTTTGTGGGAATTTTTCTGATTTTTGTGACCTAAAAAGACTAAATTTGCTGCTGCCTTTTTTTTTAAAAATTGACTTAATGTACTTTAAGTAAACATTTGACGTCAAACAGGTTCAGCTGACAAAAAATGTTTGTGAATCTTTGTCATATAATAAGAGTACAGACAATCATACAGGAATTTTTCTGCCTAAAATTTAGTGATTTCGTGAATACATTTTTTGTGATTTCACAGAATCATGAATAGAGCAATAAAATGAATATGGAGAACAGCTCATATTGAAATCTCTAGCTTTTGTAGACATTTTAGCTATCAAATCTGAGCTGTCACGATCTCTTCTGAAACTCAGTCTCATCAAGGTCTAAAGAAAGCTTCGTTGCATTAACGAGATCTCATTTGTGATAGGAACAGCAGACTTCAGTGGATTTCTGCGTCTGGACGCTCAGGACTGCTGTATCTGTCCCGGACAGTGTGTGAGATTAGGATTAGACCATTTCTCATCACAGGACACTCACGCAGGAGCCAGAGGTGTCCAGATGGTGCACTATTTCCTGTGCATCAGTGCTTTTTCAGCTACGTTTGCCCGCAGCTTCGTATGCAATGGAAGAGGACTTTGCAACACTTCACATTTGTCAGCGAATGTGAGGCTGAAGCTGCACCGTATGAATCTAAAGCATGAGAAAGAATGCGTTCACACCAACAGTGATTTACACCAATTAAGTTTTCCATTTTGCATTTATGCATTTAGCAGACTTACATTTAGATTTGCATTTATGCATTTATTAGACACTTTTATCCAGAGCAACAAGCAGTTCGTCACAGAGGTAACAATATTTATTGTGTGCAATGCCTTTTATAGTCTTAGACTCGTACTGTACGCTCACACCGCGCACAGATGAGTCTCGGAGTGAGCAGGCTTTGTGAAGGTTAAGACAGAATTGCCTGGCCTTGCAGCTGTGATACGACGAGCCGTTTTCATGCACAATTACCAGGAACATTTCACTACATAGAGATAAAGCTGCGAACCGCGCTGAGTTACTGCAGTGCTTTGCATCATGTCATTATTTCATCAGAAAACATCTCAGCAGTCCTTAATGCTTTGCATTCATCTAATTCAAATGAATTAGGAGCTAATATAGTCCATATTCATCCGAATGCATTCAATTGGGCTGAATTTAAAGGCCAATGTGCTCACTCTCAGGCCATCCAAGATTAGGATGAGTTTGTTTCTCCATCAGATCTGGAGAAATGTAGCATTGCATCACTTGCTCTGCAGTGAATGGGTGCCGTCAGAATGAGAGCTGATAAAAACATCACAATAATCCATAATCTATCTACTTTCTTCACATTTCTGGTGTTATTGTGACAGTGCAAAATGTTTGTCTTCACAACCCAACAAAATCCTAATGGATAAAATCAAATCAAATGTATCCGTCTACATTTTTTCTCAATGAATACTCGGTTTCACTTAGAAATATGTCACATTAGAGGGATGCAAATATGGTTTCATGTTGACTTCAGAGACAAAAATCTAATTTTTATTAAAAAATAATCCATGCTAAAATGACAGCTACAAGATCAGCTATATTTTTATAATCCAAACAGCCACACGCACACATAAACAGCGCAGCCAGGCGTGCATGTATTTGCAAACGCTATCTGATGCTTCAGCATTTTTATGCATTTGATAGGTTTTTTTCGGTCTCTTTTGAAGGCCAGGACAAAAAGCTGACGCAGAGGACAACAGAAAGTGTGTCACCATGACGACGGCTGATGTAATGTCACATTGGCAGCGAGCAGGAGTCGGAGACTGCAAACCCACTGCCCCGAGAGCAAAGATTAGCTTGTGTTTGCACAGCACGCTTGAACTGTGCTGCCTTTGATTCACCAGCTTCTGCTGCAACTGTTGAACGTGATTGCTGAAACTGCTGTGCAGCGGTAGATCACGGCATGCACAGTGCGCATAATTCTTCGAGGAAATTATACATGACTGACTTCACGTCTGCACGCTATTTGACAAATGCATTTGACAGGACAGAAATAATGCAGTGGAATGCAACTATTTAAGGCCAGAAATAATCAAGTATGCAAATGCTTGGTTAACACGTTGCAAGTGTGTGCTCTCATTGTACATGCAAAATATAAAACATGCAAAATAATGCAAGTGTGCATGGTACTGCATTATGCGGTCTATTTTAAGCTTTGCATCAGTACTCAAAGAAAACTAAAAAAATCCACTGCTGAAGCAATGCTGTGGCTAGGCATGTGACAAAATTATATTAATAATTTATTAGAAATTATATGAATAATTATACAGTTTTCATAAACAAGCTTTTATTGGTATTGAATTAAGTTACAAAAAAGTTAAGTTTTGTCCTCTTTAATAACAAGTTTAATAAATTATTTTCTTATAAAAAAAGAACTCTAAAAATTTAAATACATTAAAAACAATACACAATAAAAATGTATTATTTAAACAAATGTTTCAACCAGATTAAAGTGCAAAAGAATACAACTATAAATAATAATAACACTAAAGAATTAGAATATTCTCAATAAATATCTAGATATCTGTTCTGGCATGTTTTAATCCAGATTAAAATGCAAAAGAAATGATGTTAACAAATGTTTCTAAAGAACAATTTTCAAAAGGACCATTTTAAATCCATATCTAGGGCGCATTTCAGGGTTATTATAGTTAACTAAAACAAACTAAAACCACTAAAAAAAATTGTTAAATAAAACAAAAAAAATAAAACAAAAACTTTTCTCATTTCTCATTTAAATTTAGTTTAATTTGATGTACTAAAATAACTAAACTGAACTAAAAATTTATAAAAAACTATATAATGGACAGCACCTGAGTTAAATATATGATTGTCACAGCAAAGGGTCTGAATACTTAGAACCATGAGATATTTCAGATTTTTTTTTTTAATAAATCTGCAAAAATGTCAACAATTCTGTGTTTTTCTGTCAATATGGGGTGCTGTGTGTACATTAATGAGGAAAAAAAATTAACTTAAATGATTTTAGCAAATGGCTGCAATATAACAAAGAGTGAAAAATTTAAGGGGGTCTGAATACTTTCCGTACCCACTGTATATATATATATATTAAAAAATAAAAACTACTAAAAATTACTAAAATATACTAAAACTTTAAAATTAAACAAATGAAAAATTGTAAAATAAAAAAATAAAAACTAATTCAAAATATTAACAAAAACTATAATTAATTATAATTATTTAAATGACACTAAAATAACACTGGCATGTTTTAGTCCAGATTAAAACGTAGAAATGTAAACAAATGTTTCAAACAGATTAAATAACAATAATAAAGAATCAGAGCATTTTCAAACAATACCGAGAGAATATTTTAGTCCAGATTAAAATGTAGAAATGTAAGAAAAATATGAAAATAAATAGTCTTTAAGTAAGGAAGTACACTACATTAATATAAATTTGTGTGCATATGAGTATTTTTGGGGACGAGTGGTTCTCAATTCCCTGTAATGAACTGAGTTCAGTGAGTTACACAGTATGAAATAAAACTGGTGGCTCTGTGTTGCTTGTCTGACAGTTGAAGACCCAGGGCTAAAGGTTCGATCAGCAGGGGATGAAGAATCACTGACCCAACACTTCAGCCAATTGATTGAGGTGTTGGTGCCGGCAGCCGTCCAGTAACGGGTCTGCAGAGACTTTAGTGCCACACACACAAAACCATTGATTATATTACGCTTTATAATCGACCCTGACAACCAGTGGCTGTTTTAATGTTAACCACAGGGGTCAGAAGAAATATATAAATTCACAGCTCTACTGCTGCGGGTCGCTGGATCATCAGAGGCTGACCTTCTTGAGCAGCCAAAAACCTGATAAATAAAAAATGATGCATGCATCTTTTCACAAGGACGTCTCTTATCCTTTCAGATGTATTTTACGGCTCGCTCTCTCCGCAGGCTGGATGAATAAAACACCATGATGTGATGCCATGAGCCTCGAGGGACGACATCTAGCATGACAAGGTTACGCAACTTAAAATCGACCTTCTTTAATGCCATTTAATCACCAGCTGTCTCTCTCCCCCTGGAGGCACGGAGGATGGACACGGGATATTATTTCTCTTGCAAACCTCAGAAAACTTGAGATCTGAGTTAAGTTTCTTTTTAGTGTCACCTCGGACTCAGGATCTAAAAATCACCATTCAAAAGTTTGAGGTTTCAAGATTTTTCAAATTAATTTCTGCTCACCAGTGCTGCACTTATTTGATCAAAAATACAGTAAAAATTGTGAAATATTATTTCAATTTAAAACAGCTGTTTTCAATGTGAATATCTGTTAAAATGTAATTTATTTCTCAGATCAAAGCTGTATTTTCAGCATCATTACTCCAGTCTTCAGTGTCACATGATCTTCAGAAATCATTCTAATATGCTGATTTATTAGAAACATTTCTGATTATTATCAGTGTTGACAACAGTTGTGCTGCACAATATTTTTGTGGAAACTGTGATACATTGTATCTTTCAGGATTCTTTGATGAATAGAAAGTTCAAAAGAACAGCATTTATTTGAAATAGAAATCTTTTGTCACATTATAAATGTCTTCACTGGCACTTTTAATCAATTTATTGCTTCATTGATTTAAAAAAATTATGAATCTCTTAAAAAAAAATCTTGTTGACCCCAAACGTTTGAATGACACTAAGTCTATTATTTATTTATTATACTGTATATATATATAATATATATA